>NC_064643.1:586741994-587045024 GCF_023864345.2 Schistocerca serialis cubense
GACTGCACTGCAGTTCCTTCTTTAGATTGTCGCATAGATGACAAAATGGTGGATAGCGAAATAGACGACCGAGGGATAGAGAAACAATTGAAATCGCTCAAAAGAGGAAAGACCGCTGGACCTGATGGGATACCAGTTCGATATCACACAGAGTACGCGAAGGAACTTGCCCCCCTTCTTGCAGCGGTGTACCGTAGGTCTCTAGAAGAGCGTAGCGTTCCAAAGGATTGGAAAAGGGCACAGGTCATCCCCGTTTTCAAGAAGGGACGTCGAACAGATGTGCAAAACTATAACGTCGATCAGTTGTAGAATTTTGGAACACGTATTACGTTCGAGTATAATGACTTTTCTGGAGGCCAGAAATCTACTCTGTAGGAATCAGCATGGGTTTCGAAAAAGACGATCGTGTGAAACCCAGCTCGTGCTATTCGTCCACGAGACTCAGAGGGCCATAGACACGGGTTCACAGGTAGATTCCGTATTTCTTGACTTCCGCAAGGCGTTCGATACAGTTCCTCACGGTCGTTTAATGAACAAAGAAAGAGCGTATGGACTACCAGACCAATTGTGTGATTGGATTGAAGAGTTCCTAGATAACAGAACGCAGCATGTCATTATCAATGGAGAGAAGTCTTCCGAAGTAAGAGTGATTTCAGGTGTGCCGCAGGGGAGTGTCATAGGACCGTTGCTATTGACAGTATACATAAATGACCTTGTGGATGACATCGGAAGTTCACTGAGGCTACTTGCAGATGATGCTGTGGTGTATCGAGAGGTTATAACAATGGAAAATTATACTGAAATGCAGGAGGATCTGCAGCGAAATCATGCATGGTGCAGGGAATGGCAATTGAATCTCAATCTAGACAAGTGTAATGTGCTGCGAATACATAGAAAGATAGTTCCCTTATCATTTAGCTACAAAATAGCAGGTCAGCAACTGGAAGCAGTTAATTCCATAAATTATCTGGGAGTAGGCATTAGGAGTGATTTAAAATGGAATCATCATATAAAGTTGATCGTTGGTAAAGCAGATGCCCGACTGAGATTCATTGGAAGAATCCTAAGGAAATGCAATCAGAAAACAAAGGAAGTAGGTTACAGTACGCGTGTTCGCCCACTGCTTGAATACTGCTCAGCGGTGTGGGATCCGTACCAGATAGGTTTGATAAAAGAGATAGAGAAGATCCAACGGAGAGCAGCGCACTTCGTTACAGGATCATTTAGTAATCGCGAAAGTGTTACGGAGATGACAGATAAACTCCAGTGGAAGACTCTGCAGGAGAGACACTCAGTAGCTCGGTACGGGCTTTTGTTGAAGTTTCGAGAACATACCTTCACCGAAGAGTCAAGCAGTATATTGCTCCCCCCTACGAATATCTCGCGAAGAGACCATGAGGATAAAATCAGAGAGATTATAGCCCACACTGAAGCATACCGACAATCCTTCTTTGCACGAACCATACAAGACTGGAATAGAAGGGAGAACCTATAGAGGTACTCAAGGTACCCTCCGCCGCACACCGTCAGGTGGCTTGCGGAGTATGGATGTAGACGTAGATGTAGATGTACGGTTGGGGGGGGGGAGGTGCGAACCGTGATAAGGCGCCCTAGACCGCGCGGCTAGCCCGTGCTGCTTTACTGTGTGGATAGGACAGGAAATGGAGCTTTATTCTTGGGAGGAAAGGACAGGTATAGGCTGTGCTTATGGGCCGACGGATGGAAAAGCTGACGCTGCCCAGCGTTTATACGTTCGGCAGTTACCAAATCGTCGAGTGCTAGATCGACGCACTTTTCCTGGCATCCACTGATCCCCACGAGAAACAGGTTCAGTTGTGGTACGTGTTCCACTGGTACCTTCCCGTAATGACACATGTGCATTTAAGGTCTACTTCGAAACTTGGTGTACTCATTTTGTGTTACAGGTGTGAAGACCTCACGGTCTCTGTCGTCAGCGCACAGTGCGTACACCAGCGCTTGAAGGCATACCCTCAACAAGCTTGCGGTGTGTTGCACTGGAAACGGGCGTAAGCCATTCCACAATTTGGCGTGTGTGCCATGAACATCATTTGCAGCCCTACCGCTCTCAGAAGGTTCACGCCCATAACCCAGACCATTTTCCACGCCATTCTGCCTCCGGATTTTGCAATGATATGCCCTTCAAGCGAATTTTCCGAACCGTGTACTTCTTACGCAGATGTCGTCATTTACACGAGAGGGTACGTTCAACAGCCACAATCAACAGGCGTGGACACGGAGAAATCCGCACGCCGCCTTTGTTCTTGGTCACCAAGATCGCTTCGCTGTCAGCATTTGGGACGGCATGTTAGGCGATAATCTGGTCCGTCCGTACATGTTCCCCCGGCGACTGAACATATACAGATACTGTTTGCGAGAAACTCTGCCAGAGCTGTTGGAACATGTTCCACTCAACGTGTGACAACGAATGTGGTGCAAACACGATGGTGCACCGGTGCACTTTGCACATGCAGTGCAAATGCTTTTGGATGAACGCTTTGGTGAAAACTGGATAGGGCGCGTTTGGCCGGTGGCGTGACCTGCACGTTCCACGACTTGACGCCCATTGATTTTATTCTTCGAGCCCCACCTGAAAACTGTCGTCTAGAAGTACGCATTGAGACAAACGCCACCTAACGGCCGCTTTTTTTTTTTTTTTTTTTTTTTTTTTGAGCCATCAGCCTACTGAAAGGTTTGATGTGGCCTTCCACAAATTTCTCTCCTGTGCAAACCTCTATATCACAGTAGACTTGCATCCTACGTCCTCAACTATTTGCTGGATGTATTCCAGTCTGTTTTCATCTACACTTTTTAGCCTTTACATCTCCCTCTGGTACCATGGAAGTTATTCCGTGATTTCTTAATTTTTGTCATTGTTTTCCATATATTCCCTCCTTCTCCGATTCACCAGTGAAATCTCCTCATTCCTTACGTTATCAGTCCACCTAATTTTCAATTTTCTTCTGTAACACCACATCTCAAATGCTTCGATACTCTTCTTTTCCGGTTTCCTCACAGCCCATGTCTCATTACCATACAACTCTTAGCCCCAAACGTGTATGCTCACAAATTTCTTCCTCAAATTGAGGTCTATGTTTGACACTAGTAGCTTTCTCTTGGTCAGGAATGTCCTTTCTGCCAGTGCTAGTCTGCTTCTGATCTCCTTCCTCCGACCGTCATGGGATGCTTTACTGCCTAGGTAACAGAATTCCTTAACTTCATTTACTTCGTGATCACCAATCGTGATGTTTCTCGCTGTTCTCGTTTCTACTACTTTTCAGTACAGTCATCTTTCTTCGATTTACTCTCAGTCCACATTCTGTACTCATTAGCTGTTAATTCCATTCAGCAAATCCTATAAATCTTCTTCACTTTAGTGACGCGCCACGATCCTCGCGGCTCCCTCCGTCGGTGGTTCGAGTCCTCTCTCGGCTACGAGTGTGTGTGTTGTCCTTAGCGTAAGCTAATTTATCTTAGATTAAGTAAGCCTACGGACTGATAACCTCAGCAGTTTGGTTCCATAGGAACTTACCACGAATTTCCAAATTCTTCATCACTTTTACTGAGGATAGCAATGTCATCAGCGAACCTTATCACTGATATCCTTACCACTGGAATTTTAATTCCACTCCCGAGCTTTTATTTCCATCACCGCTTCTTCGATGTACAGCTACAACAGAAGTGGTGAAAGACTACATCAATGACTTTTATCATCTTTTAATCCGGGCACTTCGTTCTTGGTCTCCCCCTCTTACTGTTCCCTCTTGGTTCTTTTACGTATCGAATATTATCCATCTTTCCCTGTAGGTTAATCCTATTTTTCTCTGAATTTCGAGCATATTACACCATTAGACATTATCGAATGCTTTTCCCAGATCTTGGAATCCTATGAACAGCCGCGTAATGTTTTAATTATGGAAGTCTGTGTCCTGGAACAGTAACATTAGACCATGGTACAATGGAATTTTTATCAAGATACAATGCATCGATGTACTCTTAATATGGTGTCTAATCTCTTCTATGCGTATTCTGAAGGTAGCCTAAAGTCTAAATGTGTAAAATTCTATAGTTTATACAGTAAAAAAAAGTCATCAAGCCAGACCGTTGCATTGTCAACTATCGTTTGTTAGTTTTTTTTTTCATCTCGACGACTTTTTGATGCATTATAAAGTGAAGGATACTTGAGTTTCCTTTGTCAGAACTTCGTGTTCCTATATTCTCAGTTCTGCTCATAGATCAAGCGTTATAAATAGCGAGAAACAAAGAATATTCTCCCGAGTGCCAAATCGCGCTGCCCTGAAAACAACGAGCTGCAAACTCGCAGCGCTCCAGCTGCTCTCTATTGTGTTTCAATTAGCGGGCGCGCCCGGAGCGGCGTTTGCCTGCGTCACACTCAGCTTTCGGTGCCGTCCGTAACGACAGGCAGACCCGACCCGACGCAACGCAACGCGACGCGGTGACCACGCGGACGCCGCCAGCTGCGGCGACAGGTCACACCTGGACGTTGGCCGACCAAAGGGCACGGGGGCAGCCGGGAAGCCGACGCCGATGGGGCAGCCGTGCTAAGCGGAACTCCACCGCAGCAGAGTGCCGCGGCACTACGCGACCAGATATTAAATCATATGAGACAGGATGCACGACGCGGAGGCGGAGCTGCGAGGCGCAGCACTGCGGGGCAAAGTTGACCGACTGGCCAACTATGACGCACCGTGCGGCATCGCGCAGTTCCGATGCCCCTACTGCGGTACAGCAAGTGCCGCGACACTGCACATTATTCAGGTCGTAGCTCTTTTGAGGTGCGAAACGGAAGTTTGTTTTTATATGATTCTGTTGGTATCTGGTTTTTCGGACATGTCTGAAGGAAGAGACACCATGCTGAATCCGCAACTTTGCTACATTACATGTAAACTGAAGGTGGAGGTGGAAGAAAGCAAAGGTGCGAAATGTGGGTGCGATAATCGCCGTGTTGGGGTTGCGCAATGGTTAAAGCCACTGACCAGTAAGCAGGAGATACCGGATTTGAGTCACGATCCGGCACACATTTCCGCTTGTCGCCATTGATTCCGGATAAAGTCCGAATCCAGCTGACAACAGTTGTAAGGTGGCTACAATTTCGCACCTTACAAGCATTCATCTACATACTTTGCCGTGATCTACAACCACAATTAGGTATCATTTGATAGGTTGTACATCGTATATATGAATGTTTAAAGAGACTGACATTGTCACGTACGCCTTGTAAATAATTGTTAACGCTTTTGCATGAAACGTGACGGAGGGTTTTTATTATCAAAATGGCATAATGAATGATTGCCTATACTAGCAGAGGTTGGAACTCCAGTGGAAATGAAACGGCAGGCGTAACTCAAACCCTGATTGGTATCGTAGCTAGGCCGGAAGGATTATACTTCGGACACTATGAAAATCTTGGACGCAGTTGAGAGGAACGAGGAAGCGTCTTATCGGAAATCACGCAGGCTGGGTTATTTCGAAGGATTTTTTCTCAGAAGCATATCATGGTACGAGTATACGTAATTCTAAAAACGGTTCAAATGGCTCTGAACACTATGGGACGTAACATCTGAGGTCATCAGTCCCCTAGAACTTAGAACTACTTAAACATAACTAACCTAAGGACATCGCACACATCCTTGCCCAAGGCAGGATTCGAACCTACGACCGTAGCAGTCGCGCTTTTCCGGACTGAAGCTCTCTCTGAGCTCTATGGCTCGGAGCACTATGGGACTTAACTGCTGAGGTCATCACACACATCCATTCCCGAGGCAGGATTCACCTGCGACCGTAGCGGTCGCGCGCTCCAGACTGTAGCGCCTAGAACCGCTCGGCCACTCCGGCCGACCGGACTGAAGCGCCTAGAACGGCTAGGTCTTTCCTCCCAAACTTTCGGCGCTGGCGTTCGGAAGAATCTGTAGAGAGGGAGAATATTCCGTGATTTCGTGAAAATGATTCGCCTTTTGAGTTACGAGGGTGGGACAAGCCAGCGGTGGAGAGACGAAGTCTTCCGTTTTGAGCGGCCATGTTGGACAGTCGCTCAGTATCAGCTTTGTTGGTACAGACGGACTGTATTTGCTCTCAGGAGATTTTATAGTTAGCACGGATAGGCACTGTACTGTTGCGAACTTATACGATTCTGGACTTCGCCACCGGGTTGGGAGCCGTCGTTGGGTACGCAGCGTTCAGTGATTGAGAACACTTCTACCTATATTAATGTTGAGGCATTATCTGAACTCCGTCCTTGTGGCTGGGAGTTCGCGTTTCTCGTCTGTAGACCACAGAGAGGAGAAGACAGTATCCGAGTGTATTAGTCAGAGGGCCGCCTTCTGCCGTCCTCGTGTTTAAAGGAGTTTATTTTGTGGCCGGAGTTCTTCCATCGTACAGACGCACCAGACACAGTACATACGGAGGTATTGCTAATTCATTCAGCTTATTAGGGCTATAAAGTTAAACAGCTGTGATCACGTAAATTTCATTTCCACTGAGCTTGCACACCATTGTAGATCATCTTTGAAAGTAGTGTCTTCTAGTGTTTGTATGTAGATGATGTCAGTCATTTTGTGTTATTTATATTAGACCGCGCAGCCATAAAAATGGCAGAGTTGGGCTACTGGTCTGTAATTTTAGTTAGGAAATATAAACATCTGTAACAAAAGAGTTGTTTTTTAATCTACAATAAATGTATGAGCTGCAACAACATTTATTACTTAATAGTGCTCTTTCCCTTAATCATTCATTTATGTTTACGTTGTAATTTGTACGTTAAAGAGTAAGGAGGAGAAAACAATATCACAACTAAGAGATCCTAAGATCTGTTTCGGGGGATAGTCAGACCGGGTCAAATTTTCATTTTAGCGTTCATTATTTTCCGTTGCACACAGTCATTTTACACCTGCCTGGAGTAGCATCTTGGATTTGGCTACCCTGCCAGAATCCTACTTAGAGTCTTCTGAATATGGTCATAAAGTGGTTTGAAACCTCGGAAATTTTCAAACTTTTTTATGCCATTTAATGTTTAGGTGTTACTGATAATGATCACCAGCTTGCGTGTATAGTTTGCAGTGGTAAAACCTCGCGATAACATTAAAATATAATATTTGTTTATTTTATTGTATTTATTTTCAGAGGCGTTGCACTTCAGACTGCTGGCTGCAATTCATTGATATTTATGTAATGTTATTTATCGTTGTATTTTACTTTTATTGTAACGACACTACTCGTTCACGTAGTTGCCATTAGTTTAGCTTCTTTGTTGTACATATTTTATCTTACATGCCCATTACATGATAAATGTGTGTACTTTTAAATGGCTCTGAGCACTACGGGACTTAACATCTGAGGTCATCAGTCACCTAGAACTTAGAACTACTTAAACCTAACTAACCTAAGGACATCACACACCTCCATGCCTGAGGCAGGATTCGAACCTGCGACCGTAGCGGTCACGCGGTTCCAGACTGAAGCGCCTAGAACCGCTCGTCCACACCGGCCGGATGTACTTTTAAGACAGATCTCTTATCAGGCATCAGTCCATGATTAGGGTGAAAGCACACTTAGTAGCACCACAGACCACTAGTTGTAACAATATAGAAATGCCAGATACTCGGGGTAGTCAAGAAAGCCTATGGAATGAGAAAGAGTTAACTATGTTAACAGCACAAGACACAGGTGAGGAGAATACCGATCCAAGGGAATTTTTTGAGGTTGATAGACACGGTCAAGTCCGTAGTGGGCAATCTGATAGCGAAGATGAGGAACAGAGACACACTGAGGCAATCATAAAGATACGAGAATATAATGTAGGGAGTCCAAGTGAACATGGAACAACTAAGATTCGTAGTAGATCATCGTCAGTGACATCGTCACGAGGCAGTATAGGAGCACGCAGTGATGACTTTCTTGAATACGAAGAAACGGAAAGGGAAAAGGCAGAAAATCGCCTAAGAGTAGAGGAAGAGAAAGTCTTAATAGGAGAGAAGATTTTGACAACATAGGTGTGTTCGACATCCTTGCATACCTAAAAGAATTGGGAGATGAAATAAAAAAGGGGAATGATAAGTGCGCTCTGAAATGGGAAGCAAAATTCAGAAGGTCAGTTTAGAAATGGGAAGTAAAATTCAAAACGTTAGTGCTGAAATGCAGAAGGTCAGCATTTAAAAAAGGGCAATGATGAAGTACACTCTGAAATGGGAAGTAACATTCAAAAACTTAATACCGAAATTCAGTCGATGAAACATGAAACGAGGGAAGTGAAAAATGAGGTAGTGACGCTCCGAACAAAATAGAACGGGAGATAGTGGAAGTCAGAAGAACCACGAACGAGGCACGATTTCTAGCGAGGGGCACAAAGCGGATTGCTCTTGAAACATCAGAGAAGACAGAAAATACGAAAAAGATAGGTAGAAGTGCATTAACAAAGTTGCAGAGGCGCGTGAAACAAACAGAAATAACGCAGCTGCAGAAGACAGAAATTGCACCAAAGAAGGCATTGACCGCCGAGCTCTCCCAATTCAAACAGAACATAGAAAGCGAAATTAAGCAATTATCTCCTTAAGTCAGGTCACAACCAAGGCAAAAATCACCTCTGAGAAAAGAATTTGTAGGCGATTTGGAAACAACAGAAACCGAAAGAGCCAGTTCAAACTTAGCACGATCATGTCCAAGCCAAGAAGATATTAGATTGTGCTCGAAAGTAAGAGTTGCTTGTCAAGTACAGACTGAAAGCGTATCTGCAGAGCAACGAAATATCGCTAGAGATATGCCCCCCGCGTCTACACAGAGCACGACTGGGTCGCAGATTGCGAATACGAAGAACGGCAATGAGATATTTCATGTGCATAATTGTTACCCGATAATGCACACCGTGGGACAGTTTTCCAGTGACGAAAACGTGACAGGGCGTAGAAGAGAGGATGCCCAAGGTAACGGTAGACAGGAAACGCTAGCGTCAAGTGAGAATGTGGTAGGCCGAGCGGGAAGAAATTCTAATGAAATCTTCGATTTGAAGCATTTTATCTCTGTGCGAAAATTCCAGCATTACAAAGACGAGGGTAATGTTTTGAACCCAAAAACTTTTATTGGACTTCTAAGGCGCTGCAGTCATGGACTGTGCGGCTGGTCCCGGCGGAGGTTCGAGTCCTCCCTCGGGCATGGGTGTGTGTGTTTGTCCTTAGGATAATTTAGGTTAAGTAGTGTGTAAGCTTAGGGACTGATGACCTTAGCAGCTAAGTCTCATAAGATTTCACACACATTTGAACATTTTTTTTATTGGACAGTTTGATCTATCATTACCTCCTCACTGGCCTCTCTCTGTTCACATATCGAGGGAACATCGGCCGAATGCTTGCGGAGCACTGGAAAAACGTGCACGTCATAGAAAGAGTTTTGTGATGCATTTTTAAACAGATACTGGTCCCAGGAGACACAGGACAGGATCAAACAGGATATAATGATGAGAGGAGATCTGGAGAGTCCAGGGTTCCGTAGTCCGGTGGAGTATTTAGAAAACTTGACCAATAAAAAATCAGTATTTGGACGACCCATGCACATCGGCTGAGATCATAAGATTGTGTTACATGAAGTTGCTGATTTCCTACCTGCAAAGGCTCGTCGGCCGATGTGGAAGTGATGTAGAAGGATTCAAGCGTATCCTAAGAGAGTAGGAATTCACTTTCAACGAGCAGCAGGCGCGAGAAAAACGTAGGGAGAGAGACGTGCAAAGTGACAGCAGGAAGAACGACGGAGGGAATAATAGAGGCCATAACTGGCAAAACAATGTAAATCGGCCACGTCACCAAAACATGGACCAGACACATCATAATGGGAGCAATGTACAGTGGAGGCAACGTGACGGAAAATATAGGCAACAAAATGAATGCAGGTGGGAGCCACAAAATAATGGCGCTACATGGGGCGACAATAGAGAAACTCGTCAACAGTCTGACCAAGGAGGCGGTGAAATGAATAACAACAGGAATTGGGAACAATCAATTGAAATTAGACCACCTAACCCTGGGAGAGTACGCCAATAATCTTTGGGACTCCATCATGTGAGCCATCACAAGCCATTTATAGAATGAGTAGGGAGAACTAAAGTGAACTTGTATGGCAAAAGTAAAGTATATTGTATATAGTTAGCAATTACGTCACTTTATTTCACTGAAGGGAGATGTAGATTTATTAATATTTTCTGTGCCATTATCATGTTAAAAGATGTACTACAATACATAAAGGGGCACGATGTCGAGTGCGAGAAAATTAGGGCATGGTTCTTTGTGTAGCCTCTATAACTATGTGCAAGGCAAGCTGAGCGTACAATTTAAACATGTTTGGAGTTTAAGATATGCTATCTATCCATGAAGGAATAAAGTAAAAATAATAAAAGTGTGGTACTGCAGAATGTTGTAAAGAGGTGTGAATAAGTAAGTTTGTTACCCAACTGATGTGGAACGAATTAGCAGACAACATCAACATTTGAAAATTTTAAGAACTACTTAATGAAATGAGTGTCTGTTTTCCATGTAACAATGGGATCACAAATGAGTAACTTGCTAGTAGTGGTTTGCGGTGACACGCAGGTGTGTCGTCCAATTATGATTTGTCTCCATTCAGAGAAACGAGAGTTTACTATGTGGCCTGCTCCACGTGGCTACGCGAGACCGCGCCGTATTTGTATATGGAAATGTTGTATTTATGCTGTTCAGAGAGACAGAATAATTGTGTACATGGTGGCCAGTCCTGCAGAATCCCGTTTGAGCGCACCGAAATAGAGTTTGATTGTTATAGCGACATGAAATGGGAGTGTAATAAGGGGACATAGACACGTAAAATTTAATAAAGGAAAAGAAGGATGCTGTACGTTCAATGCACATGACCTAGTGGGTAACATATAAAGCTGTGCTTGTACGTAGATGATGTCAGTCATTTCGCGTTTTTTATACAGGGTGTTACAAAAAGGTACGGCCAAACTTCCAGGAAACATTCCTCACACACAAAGAAAGAAAATATGTTATGTGGACATGTGTACGGAAACGCTTACTTTCCATGTTAGAGCTCATTTTATTACTTCTCTGCAAATCACATTAATCATGGATCCCTGATGCGCTGATGCAGCCCTGGAGAATGGCGTATTGTATCACACCCGTCCACGATACGAGCACGAAGAGTCTCTACATTTGGTACCGGGGTTGCGTGGACAAGGGCTTTCTAATGCCCCCATAAATGAAAGTCAGGAGGGTTGAGGTCAGGAGAGCGTGGAGGCCTTGGAATTGGTCCACCTCTACCAATCCATCGGTCACCGAATCTGTTGTTGAGAAGCGTACGAACACTTCGACTGAAATGTGCAGGAGCTCCATCGTGCATGAACCACATGTTGTGTCGTACTTGTAAAGGCACATGTTCTAGCAGCACAGGTAGAGTATCCCGTATGAAATCATGATAACGTGCTCCATTGAGCGTAGGTGGAAGAACATGGGGCCCGATCAAGACATCACCAACAATGCCTGCCCAAACGTTCACAGAAAATCTGTGTTCATGGCGTGATTGCATAATTGCGTGCGGATTCTCGTCAGCCCACACATGTTGATTGTGACAATTTACAATTTGATCACGTTGGAATGAAGCCTCATCCGAAAAGAGAACATTTGCACTGAAATGAGGATTGACACATTGTTGGATGAACCATTCGCAGAAGTGTACCCGTGGAGGCCAATCAGCTGCTGATAGTGCCTGCACACGCTGTACATGGTACGGAAACAACTGGTTCTCCCGTAGCACTCGAATCGAGGAAGTACAGTACATACTGACGAAACTAAAATGAGCCCTAACATGGAAATTAAGCGTTTCCGGACACATGTTCACATAACATCTTTTTTTATTTGTGTGTGAGGAATGTTTCCTGAAAGTTGGATGTACCTTTTTTTAACACCCTGTATTAGATCGGAGCCCGCATCTCGTGGTCGTGCGGTAGCGTTCTCGCTTCCCACGCCCGGGTTCCCGGGTTCGATTCCCGGCGGGGTCAGGGATTTTCTCTGCCTCGTGATGGCTGGGTGTTGTGTGTTGTCCTTAGGTTAGTTAGGTTTAAGTAGTTCTAAGTTCTAGGGGACTTATGACCACAGCAGTTGAGTCCCATAGTGCTCAGAGCCATTTGAACCATTTTATTAGATCGGAGAGCCATAAAAAGGGCCGAGTTGAGAAACTGGTCCGTAATTTTAGTTAGGAAATATAAACATTTGTAATAAATGGGTTGCTTTGTAATGTACAATAAATGTATAAGCAGCAACAACTACTTTGATGTAATAGCGCTAGTTCCCGTAATCATTCATTTATTTTGGGTTGTAATTTATATGTTATAGAGTAATGAGGAGAAAACAATATCATAATTGAAAGACCCTAAGATCTGTATCAGGGGGTAGTCAGACAGGGCCAAATCTTCATTTTAGTGTTCACTATCTTCCGTTACGCACATACATATTACACCCGCCAGGAGTAGCATCTTGGATGATAATCGCTTCCCTTTTCCTTGCTTTCTCTCTCCCTCCACCTTCAATTTGCATAGAAAGTTTGTTTACCGAGCTGTCGTCAGACAAGGAAAAGTCAACTGTACGTGTAAATTGATATCCAGACTATTACGACTAAAATGTATCAATAGTGCCAGATGAAGGGTCATTTGGAAAGGTATTGCCAAGGGCCTAGGTGAAAAAATATAACGAAAGAATAACTGTAAATTACATTTTTCTTATGTAAGTTCTTATTTTTAAGCCTACATGCTTATTACCCTGAAGAGCCGAAGAAAGTGATACGCCTTCCTAATATCGTGTAGGGTCGCCGCGACCAAGCAGAGTGCCGCAACACGACGTAACATTGAATCGACTAATGTCTTAAGTAGTGCTCGAGGAAACTGACTCCATGAACTCAGCAGGTCTGTTCATAAATCCGTAAGAGTACGTGGGGGTAGAGTTCTCTTCTAAGCACGTTGCAGGGCATCCCAGATATGCTCAACAATGTCCATGTTTGGAGAGTTTGGTGGCCAGCGGAAGTATTTAAACTAGTAGAATGTTCTGGAGAAACTAAATAGCAATTATGGACGTGTGAGGTGTCGCACTGACCTGCTGGAATTGGTCACGTCCTTCGGAATGCACAATGGACATGAATGGCTGCAAGTGACCAGACAGGATGCTTACGTACATGTCACCTGTCAGAGTTGTGTCTAGATATATCAGGAGTCCCATATCACTGCAACAGCAAAAGTCCCACATCATTACAGAGCCTCCGCCGGCTTGAACAGTCCTCTGGTGACATGCAGGGTCCATCGATTCATGAAATTGTCTCCATACCATACACGTCCCTCCGTTCGATGCAATTTGAAACGACGCTGGCGCACCAGGCCACATGTTTCCAGTCATCAAAAGTCCAACATCGGTGTTGACTGGCCCAGGCGAGGTGTAAAACTTTGTGATGTGCAGTCATCAAGGGTATACGAGTGGGCCCTCGGGTCGAAAGCCCATATCGATGATGTTTCGTTGAATGCTTCCCACGCTGACACCAGCTGATGGCCGAGCATTGAAATTTTCAGCAATTTGCGGAAGGGCTACAATTCTGTCACGTTGAACGATTTTCTTCAGTTGTCGTTGGTCCCGTTCTTGCAGAATCTTTTTCTGGCCACAGCGATGCCGGAGATTCGGTGTTTTGCCGGATTCCTGATATTCACAGTACACTCGTGAAATGGTCGTACGGGAAAATCCCCACTTCATCGTTACCTCGGAGATGCTGTGCACCATCGCTCATCCGCCGACTATACACCACGTTCAAATTCACTTAAATCTTGATAATATGCTATTGTAGCAGCAGTAGCAACTGCGCCAGACACTTATTGTCTTACACAGGCGTTGCCGACCGCAGCGCCGTATTCTGCCTGTTTACATATATCTGTATTTGAATACGCATATGTGTAACAGTTCCTTTCGCGCTTCACTGTATTACATTTACTCACTACTTATTTTCCATTCGACGACGACACCTATTTACCACGACGTTTTGCCCGACCAAATTACCTTGCAGCGAACTGAAATAACCTTCGAATGTATCCCGTATTTGGATCGCATTATTTACGAAATTGTCTCCAGTATGGGTAAGGTCTCGTACTTGCATCTCTTCGCATCTGCGAAAACTGTGCTACAGACAACTGCGAAGTTTTTCTGTGTCCATTCTCACGATTGATGTACTGCAGGACTTGGGTCGTTCACTTGTGTGTGAAAATGAAACACCTACATCCGTCCTTACGATGTCATTTCTTGTGTGGCTACCAGTTTCAGTGCTTCAGTGGACCATTGTCAGGTCTTAGCAGATGCTTAAGGGGTTGACATCATCCGTATACATGATGCGTCAGTTGCCAACGACTACAACTGGTTTACGCAGACTATCTGTAACCGCGATGTTGTCTGTCCAACCATCAACTATCAACTGTCTGCGTAAACCAGTTGCAATAAATGACATCGTAAGGACGTATATAGGTGTTCCATTTCCTTACATAAGTGCTAAGGGTAACGCTCTGTACATGTTGCGGATTTGTTACAGATCTCGCGATACTACATACTAACTTCTGGGCACAATATTCCAAAAGCGTGTTCTGATACTCCTCGGGCAATGTTATGCATGTAACCGTATACTGTTTTCGATTGATCTGTGTACCAGGATAAGGTCTCATCAAATAGTTTTTAATGAAAAGTTTGGTCTTCTATAATGAAATGACGCAGTTGAATTCTCGTGAATGGTAATGCTTTTGGTTCCGATATGTTCACGGTATTTGTTTCCAGTTTTGTTGCTAGATCCGATCGTCAAGAGATCACCGCATCGTTACGCTTTGCAAGATCACTGACTTTTCAACACATATATTGATCATCCCAGAACATTATGGCCACCTAGCTAATAGCCGATATGTCAACAATTGGCATGGATAACAGCTACGACGCGTCATGGGATGGAAGTAATGAGGCCCTGGTAGGTCTCTGGAAGGATGTGGCACCACATATGCACACACATGTCACCTAATTCCCGTAAATTCTGAGAAAGTGGGCTATGAGCTCTGAAGCAGCATTCTATCGCATCCCAGATGTGTTCCATCTGGTTCATATCTGGTGAGCTGGGGAGCCAGCACATGAACTGGAACTCGTCATTGTGTTCCTAGAATCATTCCATGAAACTCCTGGCCTTGTGACACTGCGCTTTATCTTGTTGAAAAATGCCACAGCTGTCGGGAAACATGATCGTAATGAAGAGGTTGCGTGATCTCCAACCAGTGTACGGTACTCCTTGGCCGACATGGTGCATTGCAAGAGCTTCACTGGACCCATAGATGCCCACCTGAATTTTCCACAGACCATAATGGAGCCGCCACCAGTTTGTCTCCGTCCTGCAGTAGATTTGTCAAGGAGCTGTTCCCCTGGAAGACGTATTCACTGCCTTCCATCGGCATGATAAAGATGGTATCAGGATTTATCAGACCGTGCCTAGTATGTGTGAGACTGGCCCTGATCTATCTTCCTATTACAGTTGCGCAAGGACGCTCTGTGAGTGTTTTAGGAATTTGGTGTCGAACCTATGGCCTACAAGGTAGGAAGGTACCATCTCTTGCATGCAGAGTTCAGAAGAGTGCAGCAGTACGGACAGTAATGTAATCAGATCAATTGATCTCAATGTCGGTTCCACTGCAATCCCTGTAAAGGAAATGTTATCTCTAATAGAAATTAGTGTACAGGTTCAGGCGTAACTATATGTTAGCAAAAAATGAAAATCCTAGAGTTTCATTATTAAGGTTTATATTTAAGGATGACTTTATGACATATCAGTCATAACTGTAATACGTACAGGATGGTAAAATATTGATATTGGGTGTTCACAGCTGTGGAGCGAAATTCCTAACTATTCTAAGGTTCTTTAATAGTAGGGTGGTTGATGACCATGTCAGGGGGTCGATAAAATACAAAAAAATTAAATACAATTGGGGGCAGAGATATCAATTAAGCTAAAATGCACAAATAAAATAACCAAATAATGGATGGGGGTCGGTAAAGAGCAATGAGAAACAAGTAAACAATGAAAACAATTCAATATCTTCAGAGTGTAAAGCACTCTCCAGTGGCTGATCAATCCTTTTCGTTAGATCCGATATGTCGTGTGTTTTCCTTCCAATTACGCTCGAAAATCGTGAACATGTTTAACTACTGGTCATGGCTGGATGTACAAAAGAAACAGGACAGACGGAGACGACCGCTGTTGTGAGTGTCACTTGAATATCACTTGCTGGCATAGCGCGAGCGCGCGTGTTTACCTTTCGGCGGCGGCGGAAGCGGTTGCTGTCAGCGCGAGCTGTGAAAATAAGAATTTGTTCCAAATCTCTCTTGACCGTTAAACACCAGTCTGATACTTTTCCTACGTCTTCGGTGAAGCCGAGACTCCTAGTTGCTCCCTAGCTAACTGTCATGATACACGCTGTTTAGCTGGGACAGTGCGTACGTCCTTGCTCTCAAATCGCTCGTAAGCGTCAACTGTCAGTGCTTGGTGCGATTCTCTGTACTAGGAGACTTTGCAGTTTAACACCTTAAGAGTTAAGATGAGCCCCACAATCGTGTCAGCGCAGCGTGAGTCGCCCTGCTGAAACACTCGACGATTTTCTGCAAGAGAAAGAGCGGATTTCTCTGTCTACAATTTGCCTATATCAAAGCAGGTTCAAATGGCTCTGAGCGCTTTGGGACTCAACCGCTGAGGTCATTAGTCCCCTAGAACTTAGAACTAGTTAAACCTAACTAACCTAAGGACATCACAAACATCTATGCCCGAGGCAGGATTCGAACCTGCGACCGTAGCGGTCTTGCGGTTCCAGACTGCAGCGCCTTTAACCGCACGGCCACTTCGGCCGGCTCAAAGCAGGTGACCACACGTTTTCTTTATGGCCAATCAGAGCGTTTGTACTTGTTATAACTCGACCCACTGGAGTTTCTGCAGCCTATCACAGGCGCCGTTTCTTTTGTAGGGCAGAGTTTAAATTCTGCCACATAATACTGAGACGAACCGCTTTTTTCCACGGGGGGTTTTACGCAGGTGACCACAGTGAGTCACTATTGTTTTGAATTGGATTTCCCCGGACGTTTACCTGCTATCTTCAGCTGTGTTGCTGTAGAAAGGCATTCCGAAGGGTCGTGATTAGAAGCAGGGACAAGGCCGGCTTTTGTAATCTCTTGGTCCACTTCTGGCCTCTACGCAAGCAATTGTTCGAGTTGATATTGATCTGGAGCGGTGTAGAATATTCTCCTGAGGAATATAGTGACAAATTCTGCCCAACTGGAGAGTCAGATGGTCAAACTCCCGTGCTAGTTGGAGGACCTTGCCCATAATGATCCAAACGTTCTCGTCTGGGGAGAGATCCGGCAATTTTGATAGCTGAGATAGTGTGTGGCAAGAACGAAGACAAGCAGTAGAAACTGTCGCTATGTGTGGGTGGGTATTATCTTGATGAAATGTAAGCCTTGGTTTGCCGGCAGGGGTGGACGAGCGGTTCTAGGCGCTTCAGTGTGGATCCGCACGACCGCTACGGTCGCAGGTTCGAGTCCTGCCTCGGGCATGGATGTGTGTGATGCCCTTAGGTTAGTTAGGTTTAAGTAGTTCTAAGTTGTAGGGGACAGATGACCTCAGATGTTAAGTCCCATAGTGCTCAGAGCGATAAGCCTTGGTTGGCTTCCCATGATGAGCCACAAACTGGGGTGTACAATATCGTCGACATGTTGCTATGCTGTAAGGGTGCCGTATATGACAACCAAGGGGTCCTGCTATGAAAAGAAATGGTACACCAGCCCAACACTCCTGGTTGTCAGGACGTATGGTGGGCGGCAATCAAGCTGGCGCTACCAGACACGTCGTAGTCTTGACATCTCATTGGCTGGAGTAGAATTGTCTTCACTGGTGAGTCCCCCTTCGAAATGATCCCTGATGACCACCGGAGACGTGTGTGGAGACGTCCCAAACAGCGGTGCGGTACGAACCAGACTAACGCCCACCATACAGACTCACAACCAGGAGTGATGGTTCCGGAATGCCACTTCATTTTATATCAGATCCCCCTTGTTTGTAATCCACGGCATCCTTAGAGAACAGTGCTACATTGCCAGCATTCTGCGCCCCGTTTTGTTGCCCTTTACTGAAAGCCATATTGGGCTTATATTTCAGCAAGACACGCCCTCCTGCATAAGATGAAAGTTTCTACTGTTTGTCTTAGTGCTTACCAAACCCTATATTGAGCAGCAAGGTCGCCGAATCTGTCACCAACCGAGAACATATGGAACATTGTGGGGAGCCCCGTTAATCAGGTCGCGATTTTGACGATCTAACGCATCAGCTGGACAGAATTTGTCAGTATATCCCTCAGGAAGACAACCAAAAATTCTGTCAGTCAATGCCAAGATGAATAGCTGCTTGCATAATGGCCAGAGGTGGACCATCTCGTTACTGAGTTGCTCAGCTTCTGTATCTCTCTCTCTCTTGAATAAATAATCCAACTTTTCTGAAATTGTAATGATTTGTTTGTCTGTACTTGTACATCACATTCCCCGACTTCCGTCCAATTCGAATAATTCCTTCGTTGCACATCGTTTATTGCTTGTCTTACATTGTATATACAGTGGTTGTAAAGCGTTCTGAAAGAAAACGGAACTCGGTGAAGTTAAGCTTCCAAAGTGCGCCAAAAAAACTTTAAAAATTCGTAAAGGTTTCAGCACCAAACAACAACGAAGACAAAATTAACCATTTGGTAGCACAAAAAACGTAAAAACTAATACTCTCTCTCTCTCTCTCTCAATCAATCAAGTTATGCATGCGCTACACAATTTTCAAGATAATACTCTTGCGGGAAAAAAATTAAAATACACACCGTCATAGACGTGGAAAAACGTTTTGTGACGTGCTTGGGTTTGCATATCACTGCCAAGTTTACTATAATTTCTCAGACTCAACCTTACACAGTTCGAAAGACGAGAATCAGTGAGTTTATTTCTGTAATATGTTCATCGTCGAAAACGCTGCTCACATGATGACTTGATCCAAAAAACGATCAAACTTTTACAATGTTAGCGTAGGTATTTTTATACTCTAAATTTCGGAAGTTATCTTCATTCTATTCTGACTTTAATGAAATGTCATTTTGAAATCGAAATATTTTCTTTTCAAGTTGAGTCTCACTGCAAGACAAAAAAACACTCATTTTAGGTGAAATACCTGTCTCGTCCACTTTTTGGAAGTGGTGAGCTACGAAAACTAGAACAGGTTCCATTGCTTTGAAATGTAAAACTCGCTTATCTCACTACGTCTTCTGTAGTGTCAGGCTGGCCATATACTTTCCCCAGCTCCTTGGTCCAGCGATTTTTGTTGATCTGACAGTCCTGGCTGTATTTGAAGAAAGTGTTTCACTTTAAATTTCCGTGACTGTGCTATCCAAAGGTAAAGTCCCGCAACAAACCCTGAGCGCTCTTCCCGCTCACCGCAATCCCCACTCACAGCTAGCAAGTTTACCGCTTACGAGGAGTAACCTCACCATGAAGGTGGAAAGACTGTTGCTTGGCGCGAGCGTTAAAGTAGGCGAAATGCAGGTGGAGACGAAAAAGGAGGCGACGGTGTTGTCAGACTTAACATCCTTAAATACCGAACGAAACACTCATTCTTCACAAACTTGTATTTTACAAAAATATCTCATACATACGAGTTTCGGACATAGGCTTTGGAAGAGAGACTCATATACCTATGGTGATCGTCCGATTGAACACCCCTGCTCTAGAGCGATCTTAAAAGAAATGACCGCATAATCGGTAGGAAAGGTAGATGCTAACACGGAACCTCTTGAGTATGGGGGCGCAAAAGGCCAATGATGTTTACGGTAATCGACGTCCCAGAAGCTGTTTACCACCAACCACAATATTGTCTGCTGATGGCAACAGGGGGAGGAACAGAAGGTACCTAATGGTGAGCACAGCATGAGGCTAAGGAGCGTAGCTGAACTGCTTAATCGATGAGAAACTCGTAATAGCGCTACGATACCAGTGGTGTTGACACAAAACGGAGCAACGGGAACGGTAAACAAAGCAAATATTGCATTATATCGACGACAACAGGTGCCGAAGTCGAAATTTCCTCAGAAAGAAACCTACGGAATTTCGCAGAGTGAGAAAGAAGTGGCAGATGAAATATTAGCAAGATGGAATCAGTGGAATGCGTGGTGTCGTGTACGCTCCACTGTGCAGTAAATGTACATGAGGAGTACAATAATGACGGTATGTGCTCAACAACTGAGAGTGATACTGAAACAGGTGTCGACCTATTTGGTTCATCGTTCTTGTCAGACGGGGAGCCACGAATCCTTTCTCCAGTGAAACATATTAAAAGACAGTCCAAGGAGCGGGCACTAAATATGATTACGTACATGGAAGATCATCGCAGCATAGTTAAAAAACAATTATAAACTAATTTCGAAACAATATGACCGTATAGTGCAAAAGAAAAACTACAGGTGCTCTTATGGAGGACAAGGCGCACTTGTCACAAAAACTGGTGCTTGTGCGTTTCAAGGATGCTCGATACAGTTTACAGGATGTGCATGATAGTGACCCATTAAGTTACGCACATCGTATTGCATGCGACACAAATTACAGTGATTTCAAGGGAAGCGATGGATGGCTGCATAACTTCAAAAAGCGCTACAGAATTCTAAGGCGTAAGGTATCGAAATTTCAAACGAACCGTCAACTTTAAGATGCACAGCAAACTGCGGAATTGGCCCAAAAATTTGTTGAAGGGATAAACAAACTTTTCACATCGTTCAGTAAGTGATTTGTTTTTACCTCCGATCATTCGGGATTTGAAGAGCTTGGTTCAAATGGTTCTGAGCACTATGGGATTTAACATCTGAGGTCATCAGTCGCCTAGACCTTAGAACTACTTAAACCTAACTAACCTAAGGACATCGCACACAGGCATGCTGGAGCCAGGATTCGAACCTGCGACCGTAGCGGTCGCGCGGTTCCAGACTGACGCGCCTACAACCGCTAGGCCACAACGGCCGGCCATTTGAAGAGCAAATATATTCGAAACGAACTATGGAAATTGGCGATAGCAAGGGAGCTTATAACACTAACGTGCCGTAAAACACGCTGATGTAACTCTCTGAGAGGATTTCAAAGTTCGACCGTGCGTGTGTCTAATGGTTAAGGGTATCGGACAATAATTTCGAATTTTGTGAAGTTGACAGGAAAACCAAACGGGCTTTAAACTTGGGGGTTAATAGAACTGTTAAAATCATAAATGAATGAAAAGAGTGAACTGCCGCCAGCCTAATTAGGATCATTAATTTTGAAATACATATTTGAGAAAATTGGATATTAATTATTGAAGTTACTTTTGTTGATATTTCCCTTTGAATGGCAAACAGGATACAAACTGACACAGTGCACTCTGTGCTGTGTGTAGCAGCAGTTACCAAAAACGCACACACCAGTAAATTATGGGGTTGTAAAATTGCACCGAGCTCATACAAATGACAGCCACACTCAAGAACATTACTTAATCATATACTGAGGCATCACTGAATGAAGTGCAAAGCTAATTGTGGAACATGAGAAACTTTTATCTTGGCTGACATGACATACACACATAAAGACGAATAACATCTTAAATACACTGTTTAAGCTCCTCTGCATATAGCAGTGTTCCTTAGTAACAGTAATAGTTCAATTGTTTCTTAGTAGGCGTTGAATATGAAGGAGACCCATAAATTTGTGTAGTTTCACTAGTCAAGAATCTTTGATTATTTCGATAGTAGAAACTAACTCTATAAGCTAATCATTCACTTAAATTATTTTGCAAGGTAGTAAAATACAACAATGGGCTTAATTAACTTCAAAAGGAACCATTCATGATGGGCACCAAAACTACACTATCTTCGAAAATGTGCGTAACTTCACTTCTAACAGTTTAAATGGTTCAAATGTCTCTGAGCACTATGGGACTTAACATCTATGGTCATCAGTCCCCTAGAACTTAGAACTACTTAAACCTACCTAACCTAAGGACATCACACAACGCCCAGTCATTACAAGGCAGAGAAAATCCCTGACCCCGCCGGGAATTTCTAACAGTACTACTGTAAATCTGTTCATTAAAGATTTATGTGTACTTGAAGTTTAATCACCTGTGAAGCAGGTATTCTTGGCAATAATGTTTACACAATCTCTCACTGTAATCCTACAAAACTATATACACTACTGGCAATTAAAATTACTACACCACGAATATGACGTGCTACAGATGAGAAATTTAACCGTCAAGAAGAAGATGCTGTGATATGCAAATGATTAGCTTTTCAGAGCATTCACACAAGGTTGGCGCCGGTGGCGACACCTACAACATGCCGACATAAGGAATGTTTCCAACCGATTTCTCATACACGAACAGCAGTTGACCGGCGTTGCCTGGTGAAACGTTGTTGTGATGCCTCGTGTAAGGAGGAGATATGCGTACCATCACGTTTCCGACTTTGGTAAAGGTCGGATTGTAGCCCATCGCGATTGCGGTTTGTCGTAGCGCGTCATTGCTGCTCGCGTTGGTCGAGATCCAATGACTGTTAGCAGAATATGGAATCGGTGCGTTCAGAAGGGTAATACGGAACGCCGTGCTGGATCCCAACGGCCTTGTATCACTAGCAGTCGAGATGACAGGCATCTTATCCGCATGGCTGTAAAGGATCGTGCAGCCACGTCTCGATCCCTGATTCAACAGATGGTGACGTTTGCAAGACAACAACCATCTGCACGAACAATTCGACGACGTTTTCAGCACCATGGACTATCAACTCGGAGACCATGGCTGCGGTTACCCTTGACTTCAGTTTTGTGGTTTTAGCTTTTAAATAATTAGGGTTTTCACATTCCTATTAATTGGGCTTTGAATTTTTGTACTTATACTTCTTACCTTAAAAATATCACTTGGAGTAGTTCGTTAATGAAGCATCTAATTGTTACTCTTCCTTTAACTTTTGCTACTCCTTTTACTTTAGACAAAAAATAAAATTTAGGCACATGCATGCAAGAATTGTTCATTTGTATCATGATACTCGGTTTTAGCAGCACTTAGGTGAGATCCCTGCGCCGGTTCGTGATTAGGATTGAAGTTATGGTTTTGAAGACGAATTGACTTTTTATGTGATTATTATTGGTATCATCATCATCATTTAAGACTGAGTATGCCTTTCAGCGTTAAGTCTGGAGCATAGCCCCCTTATAAAATTCCTCCACGATCCCCTATTCAGTGCTGACATTGGTGCCTCTTCTGATGTTAAACCTATTACTTCAAAATCATTCTTAACCGAATCCAGGTACCTTCTCCTTGGTCTGCCCGACTCCTCCTATCCTCTACTGCTGAACCCATGAGTCTCTTGGGTAACCTTGCTTCTCCCATGCGTGTAACATGACCCCACCATCTAAGCCTGTTCGCCCTGACTGCTACATCTATAGAGTTCATTCCCAGTTTTTCTTTGATTTCCTCATTGTGGACACCCTCCTACCATTGTTCCCATCTACTAGTACCTGCAATCATCCTAGCTACTTTCATATCCGTAACCTCAACCTTGTTGATAAGGTAACCTGAATCCACCCAGCTTTCGCTCCCATACAACAAAGTTGGTCGAAAGATTGAACGGTGCACAGATAACTTAGTCTTGGTACTAACTTCCTTCTCGCAGAAGAGAGTAGATCGTAGCTGAGCGCTCACTGCATTAGCTTTGCTACACCTCGCTTCCATTTCTTTCACTATGTTGCCATCCTGTGAAAATATGCATCCTAAGTACTTGAAACCGTCCACCTGTTCTAACTTTGTTCTTCCTATTTGGCACTCAGACCGTTTATATTTCGTTCCCACTGACATTACTTTCGTTTTGGAGATGCTAATCTTCAAACCATAGTCCTTACATTTCTGATCTAGCTCTGAAATATTACTTTGCAAACCTTCAATCGAATCTGCCATCACAACTAAGTCATCCACATATGCAAGACTGCTTATTTTGTGTTCACATATCTTAATCTCACCCAGCCAGTCTATTGTTTTCAACATTTGATCCATAAATAATATGAACAACAGTAGAGACAGGTTGCAGCCTTGTCTTACCCCTGAAACTACTCAGAACCATGAACTCAATTTACCGTCAACTCTAACTGCTGCCTGACTATCCATGTAAAGACCTTTAATTGCTTGCAAAAGTTTGCCTCCTATTCCATAATCTCGTAGAACAGACAATAACTTCCTCCTAGGAACCCGGTCATATGCCTTTTCTAGATCTATATAGCATAGGTACAATTCCCTGTTCCACTCATAACACTTCTCCATTATTTGCCGTAAGCTAAAGATCTGGTCCTGACAACCTCTAAGAGGCCTAAACCCACACTGATTTTCATCCAATTGGTCCTCAACTAATATTCGCACTTTCCTTTCAACAATACCTGAGAAGCTTTTACCCACAACACTGATTAAAGAGATACCTCTGTAGTTGTTACAATCTTTTCTGTTTCCATGTTTAAATATTGGTGTGATTACTGCCTATGTCCAGTCTGATGGAACCTGTCCCGACTCCCAGGCCATTTCAATTATCCTGTGTAGCCATTTAAGACCTGACATTCCACTGTGTTTGATGAGTTCCGACTTAATTTCATCCACCCCAGCTGCTTTATTGCACTGCAATCTGTTGACCATTTTCTCCACTTCCTCAAATGTGATCCTATTTCCATCATCATTCCTATCCCATTCTACCTCAAAATCTGAAACATTGCTGATCGTATTTTCACCTACATTGAGCAACTCTTCAAAATATTCCCTCCATCTGCCCAAGGCATCCACAGGATTCACCAGCAGTTTTCCTGACCTGTCCAAAATACTTGTCATTTCCTTCTTACCTCCCTTTCGAAGACTGCTAATTACACTCCAGAATGGTTTTCCAGCAGCTTGACCCATAGTCTCCAACCTGTTTCCAAAGTCTTCCCAAGATTTCTTCTTGGATGCTGCAATTATCTGTTTAGCTTTGTTTCTTTCTTCAACATAACTTTCCCTGTCTACCTGAGTTCTAGTATGTAGCCATTTTTGATACGCCTTCTTTTTCCTTGTACAGGCTGCCTTGACTGGGTCATTCCACCAAGCTGTTTGCTTCATCCTACTTTTACACACTACTGTTCCAAGACATTCTTTAGCCACTTCTAGTACTGTGTCCCTGTACCTTGTCCATTCCTTTTCCAATGACTGTAATTGACTACATTCAATTAACTGGTACCTTTCTGAGATCGCTGTTATGTACTTGTGCCTGATTTCCTTATCCTGGAGTTTCTCCACTTTTATCCTCCTACATATGGACCTGACCTCCCGCGCTTTCGGCCTCACAATCCCAATTTCACTGCAGATTAAATAATGATCAGTGTCATCAAAGCATCCGCTGAATACACGTGTGTCCCTCACAGCCTTCCTGAATTCCTGATCTGTTATTATATAGTCAATGACAGATCTGGTTCCCCTGCCTTCCCAAGTATACCGGTGAATGTTCTTATGTTTAAAAAAGAAGTTTGTGATTACTAAGCCCATACTGGCATAGAAATCCAAGAGTTGTTTCCCGTTCCTGTTGGCCTCCATATCCTCTCCAAATTTACCCATAACCTTTTCATACCCTTCTGTTCGATTTCCAACCCTGGCGTTAAAATCATCCATGAGCAGAACACTGTCCTTGTCCTTTAACAACTACACCACTGACTGCCTCATAAAAACTATCCATCTTATCTTGATCTGTCCCTTCACAATGCGAATATAGTGACACAATCCTAATTTTCTTGCTAGACACTGTCAAATCTATCCACATCAGTCGTTCGTTTACATACCATGGGTTCCATTTCTTTCCTGATGTATAGCCTTACATCCCATTGTGCTATTCCTGCTATTATTGGTACAACACACAAATTAACTGGCCCATGCCCTTATACATTACTTAACTGAATGTATGAAGTCTATGAAACAGTGGCGAAGATTGGTTCAAAAAATGGTTCAAATGGCACTTAGCACTATAAGACTTAACTTCTGAGATCAACAGTCCCCTAGAACTTAAAACTACGTAAACCTAACTAACCGAAGGACATCACACACATCCATGCCCGAGGCAGGATTCGAACCTGCGACCGTAGCAGTCGCGCAGTTCCGGACTGAAGCGAATATTGGTGGCAGGCGAAATCGCGTGAACTATACTCACGACTCTTGATGTGCGAAAGCTTTATAAAATCTCTTCTTGGGTCGGATTTTCAATGTTGTAGAACCACTCCGTTATTCCGTGAACCCTAAATAATAGCCGGATCCACATCCGACGTAAATCCCTTCTAATGCAGCTTCCAATTGCCTCTCTTAGCATCGTCGAGGTGTACCGTGCTACGGCTGGCTTCACACTGCGTGCCGTTAACATTAATGAGCCGCTTAGTTCGACCGCCAAACCCACTTTTTACATCGCGCCATGCCACTTTCGTTGCGGAGGGACTTCCATGCAGCGTTTACATGTTAGAAATACAAGTGCTCTAAGCCTGAACCAGCTTTTAACAAACATACCATTTTCATAAAAATATTCATATTATAATAATTTAAAATTTAATTATATTTTTTTACTTTCTTCATATATACATTACAAAACTCTTAGTTTTCTTGCCGTAGATCGAGGAGTTCAAACAACACAGAATGCACACTTCATAAATTGCAGTTACACAGTTACTTGAAATAAACCCATCCCCAATCGATATAAGTGTTACAAGCTCTATCGAGATCAATGAACAACATTGCCTTAACCCATTCGTATACAATAATGCGGACTGTTAATCTGTTGGTAAATTTGCTGGTACTATTTTTTGCCTCCCCCCCTTGAACCATGGACCTTGCCGTTGGTGGGGAGGCTTGCGTGCCTCAACGATACAGATAGCCGTACCGTAGGTGCAACCACAACGGAAGGCTATCTGTTGAGAGGCCAGACAAACGTGTGGTTACTGAAGAGGGGCAGCAGCCTTTTCAGTTGTTGCAGGGGCAACGGTCCGAATGACTGACTGATCTGCCCCTGTAACACTAACCAAAACGGCCTTGCTGTTGTGTTACTGCGAACGGCCTAAAGCAAGGGGAAATTACAGCCGTAATTTTTCCCGAGGGCATGCAGGTTTACTGTATGGTAAATGATGACGGCGCCCTCTTGGGTAAAATATTCCGGAGGTAAAATAGTCCCCCATTCAGATCTCTGGGCGGGGACTACTCAGGAGGACGCCGTTATCAAGAGAAAGAAAACTGGCGTTCTGCGGATCGGAGCGTGGAACGTCATATCCCTTAATCGGTCAGGTAGGTTACAAAATTTAAAAAGGGAAATGGATAGGTTGAAGTTAGATATAGTGGGAATTAGTGAAGTTCGGTGGCAGGAGGAACAGGACATTGGTCAGATGAATACAGGGTTATAAGTACAAAATCAAATAGGGGTAATGCAGGAGTAGGTTTAATAATGAATAAAAAAAATGGGAGTGCTGGTAAGCTACTACAAACAGCATAGTGAACGCATTATTGTGGCCAAGATAGACACGAAGCCCACGCCTACTACACTAGTACAAGTTTATATGCCAACTAGCTCTGCAGATGACGAAGAAATTGATGAAATTTATGATGAGATAAAAGAAATTATTCAGGTAGTGAAAGGAGACGAATATTTAATAGTCATGGGTGGCTGGAATTCAAGAGTAGGAAAAGGGAGAGAAGGAAACGTAGTAGATGAATATGGATTGGGGGTAAGAAACGAAAGAGGAAGCCGCCTGGTAGAATTTTGCGCAGAGCATAACTTAATCATACCTAACACTTGGTTTAATAATCATGAAAGAAGGTTGTATACATGGAAAAACCCTGGAGATACTAAAAGGTATCAGATAGATTATATAATGGTAAGAGAGAGGTTTAGGAACCAGGTTTTAAATTGTAAGACATTTCCAGGGGCAGATGTGGACTCTGACCACAATCTATGGGTTATGAACTGTAGATTAAAACTGAAAAAACTGCAAAAAGATGGGCATTTAAGCAGATGAGACCTGGATAATCTGAAAGAACCGGAGGTTGTACAGAGTTTCTGGGAGAGCATAAGGGAACAATTGACAGGAATGGAGGAAATAAGTACAGTAGAAGAAGAATGGGTAGCTCTGAGGGATGAAGTAGTGAAGGCAGCAGAGGATCAAGTAGGTAAAAAGATGAGGGATAGTAGAAATACTTGGGTAACAGAAGAAATACTGAATTTAATTGACGAAAGCAGAAAATATAAAAATGCAGTAAATGAAGCAGGCAAAAAGGAATACAAACGTCTCAAAAATGAGATCGACAGGAAGTGCAAAATGGCTAAGAAGGTATGGCTAGAGGACAAATGTAAGGATGTAGAGGCTTATCTCACTAGGGGTAAGATAGATACTTCCTACAGGAAATTTAAAGAGACCTTTGGAGAAAGGAGAACCACTTGCATGAATATCAATAGCTTTGATGGAAACCCAGTTCTAAGCAAAGAAGGGAAAGCTGAAAGGTGGAAGGAGTATATAGAGGGTCTATACAAGGGCGATGTACTTGGGGACAACATTATGGAAATGGAAGAGTATGTAGATGAAGATGAAATGGGAGATATGATAGTGCGTGAAGAGCTTGACAGAGCACTGAAAGACCTGAGTCGAAACAAGGCCCCCGGAGTAGACAACATTCCATTAGAACTACTGACAGCCTTGGGAGTGCCAGTCCTGACAAAACTCTACCATCTCGTGAGCAAGATGTATAAGACAGGCGAAATACCCTCAGACTTCAAGAAGAATATAATAATTCCAATCCCAAAGAAAGGAGGTGTTGATAGCGATGAAAAACTATCAGTTTAATAAGTCACAGCTGCAAAACACTAACCCGAATTCTTTACAGACGAATGGAAATACTGAAAGAAGCCGACCTCGGGGAAGATCAGTTTGGATTCCGTAGAAATGTTGGAACACGTGAGGCAATACTGACCCAAGGAATTATGTTAGAAGAAAGATTAAGGAAACGCCAACCTACCTTTCTAGCATTTGAGGACTTAGAGAAAGCTTTTGACAACGTTGATTTGAATACTCCCTTTCATATTCTGAAGGTGGCAGGGGTAAAATACAGGGAGCGAAAGGCTATTTACAATTTGTACAGAAAGCAGATGGCAATTGTAAGAGTCGAGGGATATGAAAGGGAAGCAGTGGTTGGGAAGGGAGTGAGATTTATTCCATCTATATATTGAGCAAGCAATAAAGGAAACAAAAGAAAAGTTCGGAGTAGGTATTAAAATCCATAGAGAAGAAATAAAAACTTTGAGGTTTGCTGATGACATTGTAATTGTGACAGAGACAGCAAAGGACTTGGAAGAGCACTTGAACGGAATGGACAGTGTCTTGAAAGGAGGGTACAAGATGAACATCAACAAAAGCAAAACGAAGTTAATGGAATGTACTCGAATTAAGTCGAGTGATGCTGAGGGAATTAGATTAGGAAATGAGACACTTAAAGTAGTAAACGAGTTTTGCTATTTGGGGAGAAAAGTAACTGATGATGGTCGAAGTAGAGAGGATATAAAATGTAGACTGGCAATGGCAAGTAAAGCGTTTCTGAAGAAGAAAAATTTGTTAACATCAAGTATAGATTTAAATGTCAGGAAGTCGTTTCAGAAAGTATTTGTATGGAGTGTAGCCATGTATGGTAGTGAAACACGGACGATGAATTGTTTAGACAAGAAGAGAATAGAAGCTTTCAAAATGTGGTGCTACAGAAGAATGCTGAAGATTAGATGGGTAGATCACATAACTAATGAGGAGGTACTGAATAGAATTGGGGAGAAGAGGAGCTTGTGGCACAACTTGACTAGCTGAAGGGATGGGTTGGTAGGACATGTTCTGAGACATCGAGGAATCACCAATTTAGTATTGGAGGGCAGCGTTGAGGGTAAAAATCGTAGAGGGATACCAAGAGGTGAATACACTAAGCAGATTCAGAAGGATGTAGGCTGCAGTAGGTTCTGGGAAATGAAGAAGCTTGCACAGGATAGAGTAGCATGGAGAGCTGCATCAAACCAGTCTCAGGACTGAAGACCACAACAACTATTTTTGTGCTGTGAGAAGTTGGATATGAGCTGCCACCTCGTGTGTGGTGTTTTGCAAGGGTATTTAGGAATATTTACATCAAAGCAATCAAGAGTGGGGAAATGGGCGTAAGAGAACTATAACTACGGTATGATCACTGCTTTTGGCCAATAGGTGGTCAAAGTACCTTGCGTTTGCTTGATTCCTGGACTGCCTACAAGAATCACACTCCTTTAGAGCCAACTACCTCCCCTGAAAAGTGTGTAACATGGCAGCTCATACCACCTGATACCATGGAACCACTGGACAAATTCCGCTTCCGGATGTTTGTTTCTCTGTGCCTACAAGACATGCAATCCACTCTCTGCAGTTACACCTTGAAGGAGGATCAGTTTCACGATAAGCTCCACAACAGACTGTTCCGCATTCGGTTGCATGCCATCACATCCCATCAGTTTCCATCACCCCTTTACAGCAATATAATTCTATGTACATGATTTAAAAGTGAATACTCAGTTGAACATCCTGCACGCTTTATAATTCCCTAAGAATTCGTCTTCGATCTTGTTGGTGTGAACCTGTCTCATAACTGTGGCGCGCCATTTTTCATTCGGTATTCAAGCTACAAGCTTATGATTTGTTTTGAACATTTCTTGAATGTCGACGACGACCATATCGTGACTTACATACAGTCCATAGAACGTTGATCTCTGCACCTCCAGGACATTCGTTTTCTGCCGCCTTCTGATGCACATCGTGTGTCATTAGAATCTAATATTTTTCCTGGCACATTAGTTAACACAACACTTTAAAATGAACCTTACTAAAGATTCAACTTGCGACCTCGCACCGAAGGCGTAAGTATGAGGACTTTGGGGTGCCATTTTTCATTCGGTGTGTAAGTAGGCTGTCTAGATTTTCTTATTGGTAACGCCACGTAGCGCTCTGTATGAAAATCACTGGCTGTGCTGTGTGCAGTCTGTGGCTAGTTTGCATTGTTGTCTGCCATTGTAGTGTTGGGCAGCTGGATGTGAACAGCGCGTAGCGTTGCGCAGTTGGAGGTGAGCCGCCATCAGTGGTGGATGTGGGGAGAGAGATGGCGGAGTTTTGAAATTTGTAAGACTGGATGTCATGAACTGCTATGTATATTGTGAGTTTTCAACACTATTAAGGTAAATACATCATTTGTTCTCTATTAAAATCTTTCATTTGCTAACTATGTCTATCAGTAGTTAGTGCCTTCCGTAGTTTGAATCTTTTATTTAGCTGGCAGTTGTGGCGCTCGCTGTATTGCAGTAGTTCGAGTAACCAAGATTTTTGTGAGGTAAGTGATTTGTGAAACGTATAGGTTAGTTTTAGTCAGGGCCATTCTTTTGTAGGGATTTTTGAAAGTCGGATTGCGTTGCGCTAAAAATATTGTGTGTCAGTTTAAGCACAGTCATGTATAATTTTTCTAAGCGGACGTTTCAGGTGTTCATATTGCAAGTAAATGGTTTCTTTAGAATATTGCTTGAATGTGTAAGATGACCATTTTGTGAAGTATAATACGAGGGTCACTCCAGAAGAAATGCACTCTATTTTTTTTAAAATCCATCTTTTATTCTACATGTTTGAAAGTCTTACAGCGTATAGATACATCCTTTAGGAACAATATTTTCATTTCTCCACATAATTTTCGTCCCTCCCAACACCCTTACGCCATCTTGGACCCAGCGCCTGTATACCCGCACTGTAAAATTCTGGACCAACCTGTTGGATGCACTGTTTGGCAGCGTGCACAAGGGAGTCATCATCTTCAAACCTTGTTCCAAGAAGAGAGTCTTTCAGTTTACCAAAGAGATGATAGTCACATGGAGCCAGGTCAGGACTGTAAGGCGGGTGTTTCAATGTTGTCCGTCCGAGTTTTGCGATCGCTCCCATGGTTTTTGACTGACATGTGACCGTGCATTGTCGTGCAACAGCATAACGTCCTGCATCTGCCGATGTGGTCGAACACGACTCAGTCGAGCTTGAAATTTACTCAGTGTCGTCACATATGCATCAGAATTTAGGGTGGTTCCACATGGTATCATGTCCACAAGTAAGAGTCCTTCGGAATCGAAAAACAGCGTAGCCATAACTTTTCCAGCAGAAGGTGTGGTTTAGAACTTTCTTTCTTCGGCGAATTTGCATGATGCCACTCCACTGATTGCCTCTTCATCTCTGGTGAAAAATGATGGAGCCATGTTTCATCATCTGTCACAATTCTTCCAAGATATTTATCTCCACCATTCTCGTACTGTTCCAAAAGTTCGCTGAATTCCGTTCTTCTTGTTTCTTTGTGAGCCACTGTCAACACCGTGGGAACCCACCTGACACAAACATTTTTTACCGCCAACGCTTTCAGGAGTCTGCAAACACTTCCTTCCCCTATCCCAACGAAGCGTGACAATTCGTTCACTGTGATGCGTCTGTCAGCAGTCACCAATTCGTTAACTCTCTGCACTTTGTCTGGAGTGTGTGCAGTACGAGGCCTGCCGCTGCGAGGACAATCCTTAATATTGCCGTGCCCGCTTTCATCACGTAACCACCTTGCCCACCGACTAACTGTACTGCGATCGACAGCAGCATCTCCATACACCTTTTTAAACCTCTTGTGGATGTTTCCCACCGTCTAGTTTCCACAGCACAGGAATTCTATGACAGCACGTTGCTTCTGATGAACGTCAAGTGTGGCAGCCATCTTCAAGACATGCTGTGACGGCACCACTCAAACTAGTTTGAAAACAAGCGGGAAGGATGTATCTACACACTATAAAACTTTCACACATGCAGAATGAAAACTGTATTTTTACAAAAATAGTGTGCATATCTTTTGGAGTGACCCTCGTACATACGTTTCATAAAAGGTTGATTTCTAACCTCCAGGACAATGACTTTTTGTCGCCCTTACGGTGAGTCACTAGGATCCAATATTTTTCTTATCATAATTGTTAACACGGCACTTTAAAATGAGATTTACTAAAGATTGAACTTGCGACCTCACACTAAAGGGGTTACTTGTAAATACCAGAAGTACTTATATCAATGGTGCGAATTGGTAGTACACTAAAGCACCAAAGAAACTGGTATAGGCATGCGTATTCAAATACAAAGGTAGGTAAACAGGCAGAATACGGTGGTGCATTCGGCAACGCCTGAAAAAGACAAAAAGTGTCTGGCGCAGTTGTTACATCGGTCACTGCAGCTAAAATGGCACGTTATCGAGATTTAAGTGAATTTCAACGTGGCGTTACAGTCGACGCATGAACGATGGGATACAGCATCTCCGTGGTAGCGATGAAGTGGGGATTTTCCAATACGACCATTTCACGAGTGTACCGTGAATATCAGGAATCCGGTAAAACATCAGATCTCCGACATCGTTACGGCCGGAAAAAGATCCTGCAAGAACGGGACCAACGACGACTGAAGAGAATCGTTCAACGTGACAGAAGTGCCACACTCACGCAAATTGCTGCACATTGCAACGCTGGGCTACCGACAAGTGTCAGCGTACGAAGCATTCGATGAAACATCATCCATATGGGCTTTCCGAGCCGAAGGCTCACTCGTCTACCCTTGATGACTGCACGACACAAAGACTTACGTCTCTCCTGGTCCTGTCAACACCGACACTGGACAGATGACGACTGGAAACACGTTGCCTAGTCGGACGAGTCTCGATTCAAATTGTGTCGAGCGGATTGAGGTGTACAGGTATGGAGACAATCTCAAGAAACCATGGACCCTGCTTATCAGCAAGGAACTGTTCAAGCTGGTGGAGCCTCTGTAATTGTGTGAGGCCTGTGCTGTTGGAGTGATGTGGGACCCCTGATACGTCTAGATACAATTCTGTCTGGTTTCATGTACGTAAGCATCCTGTCTGATCACCTGCATCCATTCGCTTCCATTGGATTTCCGAAGGACTTGGGCAATTCCAGTAGGAGAATGCGACGCCCCACACGACCAAAATTGCTGCAGAGTGGCACCCCTTCCTGCAGTTACGGATTTATGGACAGCCGTGTAGGATTCATGGTGTCATTTCCCTGCAGCACTATTCAGGCATTAGAGGAGTCCATGCCTTGCCGTGTTGCTGCCCTTGTGCGAGCTCGTGGGTCCCTACATGATATTAGGCAGGCCTATTAGTTTCTTTGGTATATTACTATGAAGAGTCTGATTTCAGATGTCGCATATCCAGGATGGAGAAATATGAAATAATTTGGGTGAAGTTTACGGTTAAAGCAGGCTCGAACATGGTAATTGGATGTCTCTATAGGCCCCATGCCTCAGCAGATATTGTGGCAGAGCACCTGACGGAAAATTTGGAAAATATTTCGAGTACATTTCAAAATGGATCAAATGGCTCTGAGCACTATGGGACTCAACTGCTGTGGTCATTAGTCCCCTAGAACTTAGAACTACTTAAACCTAACTAACCTAAGGACATCACACACACCCATGCCCGAGGCAGGATTCGAACCTGCGACCGTAGCAGCAGCGCGGCTCCGAACTGGAGCGCCTAGAACCGCACGGCCACCGCGGCCGGCTCGAGTACATTTCCCGACCATGTTATAGTTCTGGAGATTTTAATTTTCCGTATATAGACTGAGAGACTCAAACTTTTATAACGAGTGGCATGGACAAAGAGTCTAGTGAAATTTTTTTAAGTGCATTATCTGAAAACTACCTTGAGCAGATAAACAGAGAACCGACACGTGGCGATAACATATTAGACCTTCTGGTGACAAACAGACTCGAAATAATCAGCGATTATAAAGCGGTTACTGCATCGATGATTTCAGCCGTAAATAGAAATATTAAAAAAAGGTAGGAAGATTTTTATGTTTAGCAAAAGTGACAAAAAGCAGATTTCAGAGTACTTGACGGCACAACATAAAAGTTTTGTCTCAGGTACAAAACCGTCGTACAATATGCGTTAGATGAGTATGTGCCAAGCAAGATCGTAAGAGATGGAAAAGAGCCACCGTGGTACAACAATCGAGTTAAAAAACTGCTGCGGAAGCAAAGGGAACTTCACAGCAAACATAAACATAGCCAAAGCCTTGCAGATAAACAAAAATTACGCGAAGCGAAATGTAGTGTGAGGAGGGCTATGCGAGAGGCGTTCAGTGAATTCGAAAGTAAATCTCTATGTCTTGACTTGGCAGAAAATCCAAAGAAATTTTGGTCTTATGTCAAAGCGGTAGGTGGATCAAAACAAAATGTCCAGATACTCTGCGACCAAAATGGTACTGAAACAGTAGTTCCTTCTCTAGATTGTCGCACAGATGACAAAATGGTAGATATCGAAATAGATGACAGTGATAGAAAAACAATTAAAATCACTCAAAACAGGAAAGGCAGCTGGACCTCATGGGATACCAGTACGACTTTACATAGAGTACACGAAGGAACTTGCCCGCTTTCTTGCAGCGGTGTACCGTAGGTCTCTAGAAGAGCGTACCATTCCGAAGGATTGGAAAAGGGCATAGGTCATCCCCGTTTTCAAGAAGGGACGTCGAACAGAACTATAGACCAATATCTCTAACGTCGATCAGTTGTAGATTTTGGAACACGTATTATGTTCGAGTATAATGACTTTTCTGGAGACCAGAAATCTGCTCTCTAGGAATCAGCATGGGTTTCAAAAAAGACGATCGTGTGAAACCCAGCTCGCGCTATTCGTACACGAGGCTCAGAGGGCCATAGACACGGGTTCCCGGGTAGATGCCATGTTTCTTGACTTCCGCAAGGCGTTCGATACAGATCCCCTCAGTCGTTAAATGAACAAAGTAAGTGCATATGGACTATCAGACCAGTTGTGTGATTGGATTGAAGAGTTCCTAGATAACAGAACGCAGCATGTCATTCTCAATGGAGAGAAGTCTTCCAAAGTAAGAGTGATTTCAGGTGTGCCACAGGGGAGTGTGGTAGGACCGTTGGTATTCACGATATACATAAATGACCTTGTGGATAACATCGGAAGTTCACTGTGGCTTTTTGCGGATGATACTGTGGTTTATCGAGAGGTTGTAACAATGGAAAATTGTACTGAAATGCAGGAGGATCTGCAATGAATTGACGCATTGTGCAGGGAATGGCAATTGAATCTCAATGTAGACAAGTGTAATGTGCTGCGAATACATAGAAAGAAAGATCCTTTATCATTTAGCTACAATATAGCAGATCAGCAACTGGAAGCAGTTAATTCCATACATCGTCTGGGAGTACACATTAGGAGTGATTTAAAATGGAATGATCATATAAAGTTGATCGTCGGTAAAGCAGATGCCAGACTGAGATTCATTGGAAGAATCCTAAGGAAATGCAATCCGAAAACAAAGGAAGTAGGTTACAGTACGCTTGTTCGCCCACTGCCTGAATACTGCTCACCGGCGTGGGATCCATACCAGATAGGGTTGATAGAAGAGATACAGAAGATCCAACGGAGAGCAGCGTGCTTCGTTACAGGATCATTTAGTAATCGCGAAAGCGTTACGGAGATGATAGATAAACTCCAGTGGAAGACTGTGCAGGAGAGACGCTCAGTAGCTCGGTACGGGCTTTTGTTGAAGTTTCGAGAACATACCTTCACCGAGGAGTCTAGCAGTATATTGCTCCCTCCTACATATATCTCGCGAAGAGACCATGAGGATAAGATCAGAGAGATTAGAGCCCACATATCGGCGTACCGACAATGTTTCTTTCCACGAGCAAAGTAATGCTGATGCATTAATTTGTTATGAAAACGGTGCTGATATTCAAGACAATAAAAGCTGTGAGCTATCTGCCGAAGTTAACCTTGCATTACTGAGCAACTGTTTCACCAGGTATCCAGTCTAGTTTACCAAACTGCCAACCAGACTAACATTAACTATAATCTTTTAATAGTCCTCTTACGACAACCGGTTATATATATATAATTTAAATAAAAAGATATAAATCTGTTTATATTTAGACATTATTTTAACATTGATCATTGCTCCATTAAATTTTCAGCATATTACACTTGATTCATAACTAAACTGGTGCCTTATTTAGGATTGTGAAAATATGAGTTTGTAATCGTATGGAACACATCAAATATGGAGCCAAGATTGGGAGACTGCATACAACACTGCATTCATAAAATAACACACGAAGAACGTTGAAACACATGCAAGAGGAAATTAACCACAACCAACCCATTCAATTTTCACCCATAGAAGTTACGTTTATAGCGCAATCCTGTCCATCATGAAATTACCACACACTGGTATACTAAATTCATATTAACTCTCTGTGAAATCTTCCCGAAAAGAATAGCTGAGGGCTTCTTTGATGATTACACTACATACTACACGTGGTCAATTTGTATTACACAAAGAGCGTAACTCCACAATAATTTTGATAATTAAAATAAATTACTTCGAAACGCAATTTACAAAAGAAAAACCTCGAACTGGCTACTATCGTCTCACTATTAACCTGATGGGTCAAACAATTGTATAAGCACGTGGTACTGGTCTCACAAAGTACACCCCACGTGGGTTGAACATAAAGAAAAGTTGCTATATTGAAAAATATTGTCAAGACGAGACGTTATAATCTCACACATATTCGCATTTATGATAGATGATCTTAGTTAGAGTTACGGATCCTCAACACGTGGTTCCACTTTACTCACAAAGTAGTGACAAAGCAACTACTGGAAGATATTCTGAACTTCACACTCGAATTACACTGCATTGCAATTGAAGATAACATAAGATATTTTAGATCTAAACCTGAAATAAAGGTGATTAAATTTTCAGTTAGGCTGAACTTAAGAAATCCATTGGCCTACGGACTTCGCAGAGCCTCGCTTAGCCGGAGATCTCCCCAGTTCAGACGCTCGCTGTGGACTGACTGGCCTGGGCCCCTACCAAGGGTGCTTAACCGATACAAACGGAAGTGACCAGAGAGGCAGCTTCCTATACCAACATGACAAGGGACGGACAGGACCATAATAAGAAGAGAAACCTCTCTGCTTTTAGAAAGCGTAGCTACCTGTTCCGACGTTGGTCCTACTGTTCTCTAGCAGACAGGCTTGTCTGCTACCATCAAGCATGCAACTAGAAATACATTTGCTCACTCATCCTTTCATACGGAAGGGAAGGAGGATGACAGTATATAAAAGAAACTGTATGTAGGTTCCGTATGAGACTGTAAGACATGAATTACATATTAAATTGTGTTTTAAAGTGTAGTAGTGTGACAGATCGTTCTTGTTTGTGTGTAAAAGTAACACATTCCACTGCTCAGTCTCCTCCTAGATAGTCAGAAACACCACAGTAAATTTAGAAGAGGAATTTATGCCGTAAATGACAACACATATAAGAAATTCTACATATACATCTACATCCATACTCCGCAAGCCACCTGACGGTGTGTGGCGGAGGGTACCCTGAGTACCTCTATCGGTTCTCCATTCTATTCCAGTCTCGTATTGTTCGTGGATAGAAGGATTGTCGGTATGCTTCTGTGTGGGCTCTAATCTCTATGATCTTATCCTCATGGTCTCTTCGCGAGATATACGTAGGAGGGAGCAATATACTGCTTGACTCTTCGGTGAAGGTATGTTCTCAAAACTTTAACAAAAGCCCGTACCGAGCTACTAAGCGTTTCTCCTGCACAGTCTTCCACTGGAGTTTATCTATCATCTCCGTAACGCTTTCGCGATTACTAAACGATCCTGTAACGAAGCGCGCTGCTCTCGGTTGGATCTTCTCTATCTCTTCTATCAACCGTATCTGGTACAGATCCCACACTGCTGAGTAGTATTCAAGCAGTGGGCGAACAAGCGTACTGTAACCTACTTCCTTTGTTTTCGGATTGCATTTCCTTAGGATTCTTCCAATGAATCTCAGTCTGGCATCTGCTTTACTGACGATCAACTTTATACGATCATTCCATTTTAAATCACTCCTAATGCCTAATCCCAGATAATTTATGGTATTAACTGCTTCCAGCTGCTGACCTGCTATTTTGTAGCTAAATGATAAGGGAACTACCTTTCTATGTATTCGCAGGACATTACACTTGTCTACATTGAGATTCAATTGCCATTCCCTGCACCACGCGTCAATTCGCTGCAGACCCTTCTGCATTTCAGTACAATTTTCCATTGTGACAACCTCTCGATACACCGCAGCATCATCCGCAAAAAGCCTCAGTGAACTTCCGATGTCATCCACAAGGTCATTTATGTATATTGTGGATAGCAACGGTCCTATGACACTCCCCTGTGGCACACCTGAAATCACTCTTACTTCGGAAGACTTCTCCCCATTGAGAATGACATGCTGTGTTCTGTTATCGAGGAACTCTTCAATCCAATCACACAACTGGTCTGATAGTCCATATACGCTTACTTTGTTCATTAAACGACTGTGGGGAACTGTATCGAACGCCTTGCGGAAGTCAAGAAACACAGAAGGAATCGAACAGAGACCTTTCAACAATACGAGACTGAAGGAGAACCGATAGAGGTACTCAAAGTACCCTCCGCCACACACCGTCAGGTGTAGGAGGAAGTCGGTCCCGAATTGTTACGTACGAAGGATTGGACGCCATCGGCGATGACACTGCGACGGTAAATGGCAGACGGAGAAGGTCGGCGGAGAAGGAGACAGGATTTGTAACCTGAGGAAGAGCGTCCCGCAAGTGTAGCTGGGAGGGAGGGGCGCGGCCCGTCGCAGCGGGCGGCGGCGACGTCGCAGAGCAGCCATTGCCGCTGCGCCGAGACGGAGGGCCGGCGCGATAAGATAGCGGCTACCTTTCTGGCGTTATTTAAGTGTCGCCCGCAGCCTGCGTGTCGCGTAAGCGCCGCGGCGCGCGACCGTCGAGGCACAGTCTGCTGCGGGCGGTGTGGAGCCCGCGCCAGAGATACTCTTGTGGCGCAGGCCGCGGGGGCGCGTTAGCCACCCGCCAGCGCCCACCCCTCCCCCCTCCTCCGCGGCTGCTGCTGATACAGCGATCCCCCGGGCCGAGGCGGCAGCCGCGAGCTGCGACGCACCCAAGTTTCTTCCCCGCCCGCGGCGCCCGATAGCGGCGAGACGACGGAGGTCGCCGCTTTCTATGGCACGTCGCTGAATCGTTGATGTAAGCCCGTGAACACCTACTACTCCGCCGCTGATAGGTACGCTTATTCAGTCGTCGCCTTGTGTACGTGGAAGGAAGAGTCGGTGGACGAACTGAAAGGAGATGGGAACGCAAAACACTGATAACTGTTCCATAACACACGTGATGTTAAAGAATATTTTCACATCTTCGCCATATTTCTGTTGCTGTAGGTTGTAGCTACTCTAAGGTACATGTAAACCACCATGTACCATTTATAATTGTTTTAATTTTCAATACTAGTTGCGTTCATCAGTCATAATCATGTGGAAATTTACTGCTACTTTGAGACCAGGGCTAGTTGTTACAATTTCTTTAATTATATTTTATACAAGAAGCTTTTAGAGATACATAGTACAGAATACTGTACTTTACTCTGCACTGAATTCGCATTCGGGAGGACGACGATTCAATCCCGCGTCCGGCCATCCTGATTTAGATTTTCCGTGATTTCCCTAAATCGCTCGAGGCAAATGCCGGGATGATTCCCTTCAAAGGGCACGGCCGACTTCCTTCCCCGTTCTTCCCTAATCCCGTGAGACCGATGACCTCGCTGTCTGGTCTCCTTCCCCAAAACAACCAACTTTACTCTGTAGCACCGTTCTTATTGATTCACCAGTTAGGTTTTTTTCCTTATGATCATCCCTCAGAAATATCACTGACTTCTCATTATTTCTGGTCATGGACATTGTAACAGTTACTCCACTGTTTGACATATTGTTGCAGTGGATGTGGTATGTTGTCACAAATATTTTACCTTATTAACTACTATTCAAAGATGTTACAGTTTTGCATTATTTCTTCTTTTTCCCCTCATTTATAGTCTGTCAATAAAATAAAACGGCCTATTTTGTTCTATAAAAGTTACTGGTAATCTGACCCTACTTATTTTGCTGCTTCACTACAGGTCGCTTTTGGTGCTGTGCCACTATTTGTCCGTCCTTTTTGCAATTTCTCACGTTGTTTTCATCCGAGAAATTATTTCAAACTGCCTACTAGATCGTCACTTCATATTCGGTTACAGATAAGCATCAATTTTCGAAATCAGAGCAACTTCAAACATCTTATCGCGCACCTGAAGTTAGGATATCCACATAATACAGTACTTCCACTGATATTACAATAGGCTGTGCTTCTACACACATCAAAAAATGTTTTGGGCCATCCCAGTTCCCAGAACTCCTGAAGGCAGACGTTGACTAGGGATATTGTATCACAGACATAATCCATTTGACTGTTCTGAGATGTCACTAAACCCCCCCCCCCCCCCCCAAAAAAAAATGTAAACAACCATGGATGAGCAGCGCCTGTTAGACGGAGGGAGTGCGAAAGTCGATCAGTTACAGTCACTCCAGCAGGAAGGAAGTGCACGTCTCGTGTTGTCTGTAGTTCAACCATGCCTAGACGGTCAATACTGCTGTTCGATCGCGTCCGCATTGTTACTTCGTGCCAGGAAGGGCTCTCAACAAGGGAAGTGTCCAGGCGTCTCGGAGTGAACCAAAGCGATGTTGTTCGGACATGGAGTAGATACAGAGAGACAGGCCGACCAAGGGCTACTACTGCAGTGGATGACCGCTGCCTAAGGATTATGTATCGGTTGAACCCTGACAACAGCGCCACCATGTTGAATAATGCTTTTCGTGCAGCCACATGTCGTCGTGTTACGACAAAAAACTGTGCGCAACAGGCTGCATGATGCACAACTTCACTTCCGACGTCTATGGCGAGGTCCATCATTGCTACCACGACACCACACAGGGCGGTGCAGATGAGCCCAACAATATGCCGAATGGACCGTTCAGGATTGGCATCACGTTCTCTTCACCGATGTGTCTTGCATATGTCTTCAATCAGACAATCGTCGGAGGCGTGTTTGGAAGCGACACGGTCAGTCTGAATACCTTAGACACACTGTCCAACACGTGTAACAAGGTGGAGGTTCCTTGTTGTTCCGGGGTGGCAATATGTTGGTTCGACGTACGCCGCTGGTGGTCATGGAACGCGCCGTAACGGCTGCACGATACGTGAATGCCACCTTCCGACCGATAGTTCAACCTCATCGCCAGCATATTGGCGAGGCATTCGTCTTCATGGACGATAATTCGCGTCAACATCGTGCACATCTTCTCAATGACTTCCTTCAGGATAACACCATCGCTCGACTAGAGTGGCTAGAATGTTCTCCAGACATGAACCGTATCAAACATTTGTACAGAATGAAAAGGGCTGTTTATGGACGACGTGACCCACCAACCGCTGTGAGGGATCTACGCCGAAACGCCATTGAAGAGTGGGACAGTCTGGACCACCAGTGCCTTGATGAACCTGTGGATAGTATGCCACGACGAATACTGGCATGCATCAATGCAAGAAGACTTGCTACTGGGTATTAGAGGTACCTGTGTGTACAGAAGTCTTGACCACCACCCCAGAAGGTGGTACAACATGTAATGTGTGGCTTTCATGAGCAATATAAAGAGCGGAAATGGTTTTCATGTTGGTCTCTATTCCAATTTTCTGTTCAGGTTCCGTAACTCTCGGAACCGAGGTGATGCAAACCTTTTTTTGATGTGTGTATTAAACAAACACTCAGGTTTTTCTTTTTTTAAGAAATTCATTGTCAATTTCTTATTTATCTTATGCAATCATGTCTTCAGCATTTTAGCCATTCTGAAGAGCATATTAAAAAGTTAAAATATTTCTGACCTGTTTGTGAAATATTTAACTTTTCAACATGTACTTCAGAATGGCCACAAAGCCGAAATCATGACTGTGTAAAATAAATGAGCAATTAATATTTTTTGGAATATTGTTCCAGGCAAAAGCGACTTAATAGTGAGCCGTGCTGCGGCTTGCGTTCGTGCTGTTGTAGGCCAGACTGTAATGTTTAGTTGACAGGGTTGTGGTTGTTTGTAGTCTTCTTTTTTTGACTGGCGCCAACTGGTTTCGCAAGCGTTGCCTGTCCGCTAGTGTGGAAGTGGCGTTATCGATATGTAGTACCTGTCGCCCTACCTTTGGAGTGACGTCGTTCTTCCGGGTCGTGTGAGTGAGGAGTTCGGTTGGGGACTCCATAGGAGCCAAGAGGGCAGTTCGATAGCACGCCGGGGCCGCTGGCGGCATGCATGCACTGCTGGATGGAAGGGCTGTGGTTGCGAGGGTACACGACCTTGTCGTCGACCGGATCTAACAAGCTTTAAGTTGAGTGGATTTTAATCCTAGCAGTGAAACTTCCACCATTGTGAGATCACGCGATCCTCCAGTGACTTGGGTTGTGTTGCTGCTCGCAGTGTCGCCAAGACGATGAGCAGCGAGTGGAGTGCTTTAGGAAGGCGGATCTAATTAGCGTTCCTCGACTTCTTGTTACAAATTGCTGCATTCTATGTGTTACCATTTGTTAAGTTCAACCAGAGGTATTTTCCCTGCCTGGTGGCCGCAAACGCCCAAGTGACCTGCCCTGGAGGTTAGTCTATGTAACGGCGGTGTACGTTTCCTCGTCTTGCCGCTGCCGTCCTGTAAGGCGTGTAGTTTTGACAGTTTCCTTGATTTGTAGGTCGGCTGGTGATTCTTCTATTCTGGTAGTAGTGGCTCCTTTCTGCTTTCGGACGCTATAAACACAGCATTCTGAGGACGTAGTGCTGACTGCTGGTTCCGGCCTTGGCGTGGTGTTCCATTTTTGCATTGGTTATCGGACATTAGGAAGCTTTAGCAAGATTATCATTAGTCACTCGTTAGGCTGCCACTAGTCTGAGTTACTATCTTGTGAAGCGAACGCTACTCTTAACCGCCTTTCTCATCGTTCGCGAAAGTATTTTTGGCGTGACCTACTCAGAGGTGGATTCCTGGAGCACCGTCTGTGACTAGCCCTTGTGTTTTATTATTGTGTTATTATTTTATTATTGTATTACCAAGTTACCATCATTTGTCTAACCTCTTTGGTAATGAGTGCTAGTCCTTTCGAATTAACCTTTTTGTTATGTTTGCTGTTGTATGTTTCTACTATTTTTTAATATAATTGCCATTCTTTGCGTTATAGAAAGCTTAAACGGTTGTACTACCAAGTTTACTATAATTTTGCCTCACCCATTTGGTGAGCAATTGCCTGTCTTTTAAATTAACTTTTGCTATTGCCTTGCTGTTTGACGATAGGTTTGTAAATTTTTTTGTATTTGCCATTCTTGGCGTTAAAGGTCTTCAGCCGTGACTGTCGCTACTTCTCTTAAAATGTTAATGTGGCAATTGTATTTTAGCAATTAATCTTTAAGACCTTGGTGATTTGTTTTCAATATTTTAATAACTGTAGTTTGTAAGTTGCAACAAGTTAAACAATTCTTAATTTATTGCCATTAAGTCCTTCAGCAGTGAAACAATTCTTAATTTAGTGCCATCAAAGCCTTCAGCCGTGAGTGTCTTTCCGTGTCTTAAAATTTTAATTTGGCAGTTGCATTTTTGCAGCGGGCCTTAAGACCTTGGTCAAAAAAAAATGTTCAAATGTTCGTGAAATATTATGGGACTTAACTGCTAAGCTCATCAGTCCCTAAGCTTACACACTACTTAACCTAAAGTATCCTAAGGGCAAACACACACACCCATGCCCTAGGGAGGACTCGAACCTCCGCTGGGACCAGCCAAACAGTCCATGATTGCAGCGCCCCCAGACCGCTCGGCTAATCCCGCGCGGCTACGACCTTGGTCATTTGCCTTTTATATTTTAATAACTGCAATTGTAAGTTGCAGCAAGTTCAATCAATTCTTAATTTATTGCCATTAAGGCCTTCAGCCATGAAACAATTCTTAAATTAGTACCCTTATTTTAATTTGTTGTTGATTTTAAATAAACTATGTGTGATTAAATGAAAAGCCAGCCAATAGTAACTGATTACGGCCCCGTCCACAATCGTAACCAAATCCTGCCTTCCTTGGCCACCAGGTCTCAAATAGTAGCAGAGCGTGGTTACGATTGTAATTTTACATTTCAGTTACTATTGGTTTGATTTGTTAACTGTGTTAGTGTTATACAATTTCTGTCTTTGGGACTGTGTTCTGTTTTAAGTCATCAGTTCTGTAATGGCGGTCAGGCAGTGCTCCGGGATCGGCCTATTGAGGAAGGACCACCTCACTTACGAGCCGGCGATAAGACGCCAACCTACTGAGGGTAGTGTTCCGAGCTTAGCAGCCTGCTTGCGTGCTGCCGTGCTTTAGCCGATTGACGTCACGCCGGATGTTGTGCGTGAGACAAAGGCAGCCATTGAGTATTTGTTTACAGCCGTTAGGAATCTTGAGGACAACATCGGTTTATTAGAGGGCACTCAACCCAGTGGTAGTCAGTTAGATAGGGTGCGGGCACAGTTGATACATTTAACCAACCGGATGTTTGATTTAAGGGGATTAAAGTTAGAGTGTTTAGTAAAACACAGTCGTGGTCGCTTGAGGTTGTTTCTTTTTATTTGTCGATTACCGGTTTCGAGTGATCATCAGATCATTGGTGGTAATAGGAATTTCTGACACCATAATATCTCTGCCATATCCAATCCACAAAAGTTACATTTGTATTGCGTTTTATTATCCTCACCTGGTCTTTAAAGACCTGACATGTGACACTGCGCCTGATTCTGTCCAGAGTCTTCACGAATCCCAGATGTCAAGATGCTGGAGCGTCGTGGAAATACTTGGTGACTGTTGGTCGTAGAGTAGCTGGGGTAACAAGCAACCCATTTCCTCCTCATTGCATCATAGTTTCTCTCGTGCAAAACTCCGTTTATTAATTGGAGTACTCATTTGATTGGTTTCTCTTTCTTCAAGGCCCATACGGTTTTCAGCTGCGCTGGATCTTAGATCTGTTCGATAGCAATGTCATTTAATGCAGCGATCGCTGAAATTTCGTTAAAGCTGCTGCGTTACGCCGAAGGATTCCTTGAATGGGAGTCAGCTTACTTTTGTTTGTATCCTCCTTTGTTTTGGAAGTTACAATTAAAAGGCAAAGTGTTTGCGCGGTTGGCAGCTGAGCGATGTAATGCAATGAGTCTTCCACATGCCATCGTCGGTAGGAAGAAAGAGCAAACATTTCCAGCTTATTCAGCAGGCGCAGTTGCTTCAACTGTTCACTCTTTCTCCTGCCAGTGCCTTAGAGGAGACGCGTTACACTACACTACTTAGCTGCCAGCGGTGCGAACTCTGATATCATCTTGTAAACTACCAGAAATGATAGTAACTAAAAGTAAATGATTTCTTCTACTTGTACGTGAATTTAAGACTGCATCGAGCCAGCCAGAGGCAGTATCCACGACACCACTCTGTGTGCATTGCATATAGCGGCAGGTATCTTTTACGTGTAAGTTCAATTCTATCAACAACTTTTCTATGCATATGGCACGTAGGTTATAGTTTGACTATAGCATATTACTGTTAAATGTATTTCAACTCACCCATTTTGTGTGCAGAGTTACTGACGATCCCAGGTTAACATTAATATTATATTAATATCGATTTACAGATTTATCCTGGGAACTTGAGGGAATGTAAATTCGGTGAAATTTGCTTAGAATAAGATTATTTTTCCGACAGGGCTTTAAATTTCCATAGTGAACTACATTTCTTTCACTATGGCCTGTTGTTGCTTGGTGGTGACACCATTTTCTCTGGATGTAATGGTAGAACAGAGTGAAGTTTACGGATATGTAATGCATACCAAAAATCTAACTCTAAAATGTGACATATGAATCATCTCGCACTCTCATTAATTCAGAACATTCTACAGAGAGCAACGCAAAATCGTATAGAATATTACATCATTCCACATCTGCAGCGACTATTAATATCGCTGTATAAAATACTCTGATGGAAAAAAAAAATCGCTACGCCAAAAAATAATTAATATAGAATAATGAATTTTTGGGAATAAATTTGCCTCGGTAACATATTTAAGTGATTAAAATTACAAGATCACAAGCTAAGATAAGCACGAGATAAGCCACAGCAGATGTGACATGCTGGTGCGCTAATAACAGGTATAACAGCCAGAATGTTGAATGTAGCCACGCAAACGTACAAGCATTGGGCTGTAAAGGTGTCGGGTGCGGGAAGTCAGTTTGTGGCATGGAGTTCATGCCTGTTACACGTGGTCGGTCGCCGGCCGCGGTGGTCTAGCGGTTCTAGGCGCGCAGTCCGGAACCGCGCGACTGCTACGGTCGCAGGTTCGAATCCTCCCTCGGGCATGGATGTGTGTGATGTCCTTAGGTTAGTTAGGTTTAAGTAGTTCTAAGTTCTAGGGGACTGATGACCACAGATGTTAAGTCCCATAGTGCTCAGAGCCCTTTGAACCATTTGAACACGTGGTCGGTCAGTACAGGAACGGCTAATGCTTTTTTTTGGATTACGCTGGGGTTGTCTTCCGATGTTGTGCCATATGTACTCGATTGAAGATAGATGCAGTGATCGAGCAGGCGAGGCCAGGCGTTGATACCTTGTAGAGCGCCCGCATCTCGTGGTCGTGCGGTAGCGTTCTCGCTTCCCACGCCCGGGTTCCCGGGTTCGATTCCCGGCGGGGTCAGGGATTTTCTCTGCCTCGTGATGGCTGGGTGTTGTGTGCTGTCCTTAGGTTAGTTAGGTTTAAGTAGTTCTAAGTTCTAGGGGACTGATGACCATAGATGTTAAGTCCCATAGTGCTCAGAGCCATTTGAACCATTTGAACCTTGTAGAGCATGTTGGCTTACGACAGTGGTATGCAAGTCACAAGGACTTAATTCCGAGGCGTATGGTGGATGGTACAGTACTTCCCAGTCCCATTGACCGAACAGAGCAGCCACGGCTTGCGCTGTATGCGCCCGCGCATTGTCGTGCAAAATGATGGGTGGGTTGCGCAGAAAGTGTAGCCTCTTCTCTCGCAAAGCTGGTCACAGGTGATGCTCCAAAAACAGTAATACAACTTAAGTCCTTGTGACTTTTATTTGATTCCGAAGATGAAAGAACCACTTTGCGGCGTTCGCTTCAGAACTGTTCCAGAGATTCGACAGGCAGCAGACCGCTCCATTCGCACCATCAACAGAACAGGCTCTGCTAACGGTGTACTACGCCTTCCACATCGCTGGCTAGGGCTCTACACAACGCTGGTGACTACTTTGAAGGACAGTAACAGGTGCAAACATGTAACTCTTTTGTATCCGTTGCGAATAAATAGTTGCCACTATTTAAGTTCCAACCGTCGTATGTGTGTAGGATGACAGAAACAACACTCAGTACTCAATAAACATTCAAATTATCATAAAAGCTGTAAAAATTAAAAAGTCAAGAATGATGAAGTGTTTCCAAAAGCGGTATAGCTGTATTAAGGTGCTTCATTCCCAAATATCAGTTTCAAATTAGTACACACGAATCTTCAAGTTAATGATGGTTATATTTCTATAATGTAGATGGATAATTACGGAGTCCCAGGGTAATTGTCCGTCTGCATTATGGAAATCTAATCATTTTGAACTTGAATCTGCGTTGATACTGTAACTACAGCTGATTGCTGAGTGTTGTTGTGCTTATTCATAATGTGTCTGAGCTGTGGTTGCCCTCCCGCAGGAAGATGATTATGTGTGTTGGCTTAGAAGCCCTCTGACTGATCTGTTTCCAAGAAAGGGGGTGTGGCTTGAGAAGGAGTTGAGTTAACCTGACTGGCGTGTTTGATTTTTTCGGCAGTAAAATACTGAACTGTGATTGGGAGAGCCAAGTATGTGTATTGGAATAGAGAGCCCCTTACAGGTCTAGTGCCAAGAGATGAGGTGCGACATAAATAGGTGTTGAGAAGTGTGATTGAACTGTTTCATTTTCCTGGAAATAACGTGCTGAACTGTGATTAGGATAGCTCAACATATGCACCCCCTTTGAAATTCTCGGATTGACCCATTTGCAAAAAGGAGCATGGTTTAAAAAACGGAGAGGAGTGGAATGGTTGTGGCTTCGGAATGGCAGAGCAGAGGAGATCGCATGGAGAGATGTGGGGGGCAGAGTGGATGTGGAGTGAACCGCAAACTGAGGGAGTAGGAAGTACAATAGAAGATCGTATTTTATTCGAAGTCGTCATTTCATTCCTTCTGTGAAGTTAGTTCGCCTCCACGTGGTGCACCCTGAGTAACGCTAAACGAACTAACACAACTGGCGGCAGACCGAACGAAGAATTCCTGCCCCACATCACAGTGAAACAGAACGACAGACAAAGCGCTATGCTAGATACATACAACGGTCCTTTCAGGGGCCAGCTGACAAAGGATCTCGGACCATGCATCCGAATCTGCCATTTCAACATTGAGGGCATAAGCAGAGCAAAATGTCAAGTACTGCAGAGAATTTTACACGATAACGACATTGACCTGGTAGCCATACAGGAAACTCATGCTGAAAATAGAGTCCAACTTGAATCTAGAGGAAGGATACTGGGATATGATCTACTTGGAGTCACGTATGACAGACACTATGGCGTTGCGACACATGTGCGTGGGGACATAGAGGACGCCTTTCCAGTTGAAGCCTCCATTGCAAATGATATCCATGAAGTTGTCATCAAAACAGGACAGCAACTAACATCTATAAACCTCCTGCTACTACATGGCCAGCTGAAGTGATAAAGATCCACCCACACCCAAGCGTATACGTTTGGGACTATAATAGTCACCACGAAATGTGGAAATATAGTACGAATGATAGCAATGGAGACATGCTGGTCGATTGGTCCGAGGAACATAATACATATCTGGTCTTTGATGCCAAGGACCGAGGGACATTCAGATCAACCGCATGGAACTGCGACTATAACCCGGATCTGTGCTTTGTTTCGAGGGATACAAACGATAAACCACTGACAGCCTCTAGAAGGGTCCTGACGGACTTCCCTCATAGCCAGCACCGCCCTGTGCTTATTAATATCGGTATATCCATCCCGATAATAAGGTCTTACTCTCGACCAAGGTGGAATTTTACAAAAGCTGACTGGACAAAATTCTCTGTACAACTTGATTATACCTTGAGCTGGATCCCTCCAAGCGGCAAGAGCTATGAGAGGTTTGTGGGAGCGGTCATTAGCTCTACGAAAACAGCGATCCCAAGAGGGTACCGCAAAAAATACATTCCCGGTTGGACTGGAATCTGCGATTACCTGTACGTGGAGTTCCTCAAGAATGGGGACCGGGAAATAGCGGATGAGCTATTACGTAACATCGACTTTATTAGACGGCAAAAATGGGAGAATACCGTTGAAGATCTAGACTTTTCAAAGTCAAGCCGACAAGCCTGGTCCCTACTGCGTAAACTTGGAGGAGCAAATCCACCTGAACATAGAAAGGACGAAACATCTCCCAACAAAGTTGCATCCCGCATATTTTCTGCGTCCCGTGCAATGGACTAAGAATATTCATCAGATATTCGCATCGAGGAGGTTACCAATGCCCTGAATAAGGTTAAATCAGGCAAAGCTCCGGGTTTCGATGGTATCCACCCTGAGCTCCTCATACATGTCGGAGCCTACACAAATCAATGGCTGGCTAAGTTCTTTACGGACATTCTCCAAGTAGGTAACATTCCTCCCTCACTTAAACGAGCAAAGATCATCGCAGTCCTGAAACCTGGTAAACCAGGCGATAGACCAGAGAGTTATCGCCCCATTGCCCTTCTCAGTATGATCTATAAATTACTAGAAAGACTGCCCCTCAACAGAATAGCCCAGACTATACTCAAAAAAATCCCTATCGAACAAGCAGGATTCCGTCCATATCGCTGCTGTACAGATCAAGTCCTATCACTGACAACATATATAGAGGCGGGGTTCCAGAAGAAACATAAAATAGCTGCAGCATTCATAGACCTAACAGCAGCCTATGATACAGTTTGGAAACAGGGGCTCATGTACAAATTAATCTGTGTAGTCCCCTGCAAGAAGATAACCAACCTCATTGTTGATATGTTGTCAAATAGAACCTTCCAAGTAATAATGGGGAATGAGAGAAGTAAACAGATGAAACTCAATAATGGACTCCCACAAGGCTCTGTCCTTGCGCCCCTTCTTTTCAGCCTTTACATCGCTGACATGCCTGCAACCAGATCGCGCAAATTTGGTAATGCTGACGACTTGGCTCTAGCAACATCCCACAGAAATATAGAAACTGCCGAAGATATCCTTACGAGTGACCTAGGGATTCTCAGCGAGTACTTTAGAAAATGGAGGCTACAACCTAGTGCTACAAGGACGGCAGTATCTGACTTCCATTTGAATAACAAAATGGCCAACAGAGAACTACAAGTCTATCTAGACGGGAAATTGCTAAATCACAACAAACACCCAAAGTACCTTGGGGTTACCCTATATAGGACACTAACATTCAAAGAACACCTGACGAAAACTGCAGCGAAACTTAAAACACGCAGCAACATATTGCAGAAGCTCTGTGGCACCACTTGGGGCTCCACAGCATCTACCTTAAGAACATCCGCACTCGGATTGGTGTATCCAGTGGCAGAATACTGTGCCCCAGTGTGGCTCAACAGCAAACACACACACATGGTAGATAGCCAACTTAATGCATCAATGCGTATTATATCAGGCACAATCAGGCAAATTCCTACAGTGTGGCTGCCCGTTCTCAGTAACATAGCCCCTCCTAACCTGCGCCGTGAACACGCTCTGGTTAGAGAATTTCAAAGAAATCATGACCAACCCTCAATTACAATTCCATGAAGATACTCACGACATCCAAGGAAACCGACTTTGGTCTAGGCATCCTCCACTAAAGACCGCACAGGCTCTGCACCAAACCAATTTTAAAATAAATGACCGATGGAAAGAGGAATGGGAGAGCAGAACAGCAGTAAACTGCCACAGTATGCCATGCATCTTTAGTAAACCAAAAGGATTTGATTGCCCTCGCAAAGTTTGGTCAACTCTTAATCGCATCAGAACCAACTGTGGGAGATGCGCCGACTCCTTACACAGATAAGGTAAACTTCCTTCGGCCGCTTGCGACTGTGGCGCTGAGAGACAGACGGTCAAACACATCGTGCAGGAATGCCCACTAAGGGGATACGAGGGTGACCCACAGGATTTCCTAATGGCGACCCAAGAGGCAATCGCCAATTTATTGTTTAAGGTGGACGTCTGCTTGTGGTTGCTCTTCTGTGAGTGTAAATTTACAATTGGCGGTGTCCTTATATACAAACTTTTATTTATTGCTCTGTTTATACTTATGTGATTTTTTTTTAAATCGTGGTTTCTGTAATTTTTACTGTGATGTTATGAGCCATACGCTAAATAAATAAACAAATTCCTTCTGGATATCAATAATAAGATACATGATGACATTAAAGTCCGCACATAGAGTGAAGAAGAAATACAGGATCTTGTTCCGAACTCAGTGATTGTTGGTAATGGCGACTTTGTGGCTTTAAAGCCATTATTGACTAATATCATCTCAGTAGTACGTCCAACCTCAAATGTAATTTCGCTCACGACCGTTACAGCATGTATTTAAAGCAAACCTGATCTGCATCCCCATATCGGCGCTACTAACGCCACTGTCATGCAACTGGTGCGAAATCTGAATAGACATCATCTTTCAGATGTTGAAACACGCCTACCAACTTTCGTTTCAGTCTACTTTATGTTGCGATTTTTTTCCTGTCATCGTAGGTGCTAGCTCAGTCCCAGTGGAGACTTCACAAGTCATCGCCACCTTCTTTGTAGTCTATAGAGTACATAGAAGTCAGCTTTCGGAAGAAAATCTGTCTCCTTCAAACTACAGGAAGTACACCATTGCCAGGGACCTTAATGCAGGCCATACTTGTGACACTCCAGGACGACAACACGCAGCGCCCACAGCCTATGAATTAGGATGTAATTCTTGTAGCTGTTCTACGGTTAACATACTAACAGTAATTTTTTCACTTCTTAAGGCTCTCCATTTAATTAACAAAACTTGTTTGCATATCAGTCTGCAAACAGTGAATCGACAATCAATTCGTCAGCAGTTTATGTGTAATGTCCGCGAGGTAGCATCATCGCATTCATATTTATCACTTCGTGCTTATTTCAGGAGTATGATTCAGATGTCTGAAGCAAATTTTGAGTGACTGATCTAAGAACCATCTCGTTCTTAACTCTTTCGGTGCATACATCCAGTGTAGTGGACAATATTATTTTCAGTCGCTATAGGCATTCTAAAAGATTTGTAAGGCACCAGACATAGTGTACTTTGTAGTGGACATTCTCTCTAATCCTCACGAAATAATATGACAACAATTCAGTGACTTTAGGTTCGAACTTTAAAGCCTTTAGAATCAATAATATTTCTGAACGTTGGAATAAGAAGAATAAATTGTATATGGATGTTCTCAGAACTGAGATTGTGTAACTGTACAATATTGCCATGGGTGATGTTCACATGTACGACTTTTTGATTTCAATTTATATACTATTTGTTCGATTACCAAAGCGGGCACAGTCCATGTCTGTTCAGGCCATTGATATGGCTGTAAGCATAATCAGTTCATGGCTGGAGAATGTACATGAGGCAAAATGTCGTGAGCATCTTGAAAAGAAAACTTAGGAAGCTTTAGATCTACACAGCTTTCTTCAGTATACTTCAAAATCCTGAATTAAGAGACGAATCTGGATTGTAAAGAAGTGAGACATACGTCCAAATGAAGCTACCCAGTTTGTGTCCCGTGAACGGTAGAACTGAACAGATAGAGGCTATCAGATAGGATTCTGTGGAGTATTTACCACGCTTTGATCAGCAGAAATCGGAATCTCGGTGCAAAAATCATGAGCTCAAAGCTAACACGCAAATTCAGTGTGCCAAATGTAAGCACTATCTTTGTATACCAAGAGGATAGGACTGCTTTCTACAGTTTCATACAAAGTAAACTTTTCATGAAAAAACAGTGTCACCAGCATCATTTCACTTTTCTATAGCTTCTTCTACTACATTTTCGTAGCTATTTTACACAAGTATTTTTTAAATGTTCCATTTCCTTAATACCCATGAGGGGTTGCAGGTCCATCACCAAGCACCTCCCCAAGTGGGGGATAGGGGGATTCTCGGCCAGACAGATGTGTGATGGGTACCGGAGAAATGAAATACGCAGGGTGAACGGTAACCAGTGAAGAGTATGTCTACAGTTCGGATGACGGTAGAGAATTTTCATGACATTTCACCGGCATAAGAGGCGGAGGACGTCTCTATAGGTCAGGCAGAGCTCGGTGTCTGAGAAAGGCATTGTGCCTAGGAAGTGGTAGTCCAAAACATCACGCAGCAAGCTTGGAAGCTGTGAGATGGCATCGCCATCACCAAGCTTAACCTGCGCAGCGCCCGTAACGCGGCCAGGGGATTTTATACGTATTGGCTATCAAAGATATGCCTAGGATAGTGGATTTAAAGGAAAAGACTTAGGCTATGGAACAGAAATTCGCGAATGGAAACAAGAAACTGGGTTTCACATTCGGGACATGCAAAGTGCTGCGGCAGCGACTTTGATATCAGAATTAAAAACGAACAAGACAGACAGTGTAGCACCACAGGAAATTAGGTGGTTGGAGAAGGTATCACACGGAGGATGAGTGCTTCATTTTTTATGGGGAAGATGAAAAACAGCATGAATTTGGTACTGGCTATACTGTCAAAAACAAGACTGTTAATGTGGTTAAAGAATTGTATCCCATTAACAGAAGAATGTCTTACATCACAATCAAACACCAGTGGCACGATATAACATTCATAGACGTTCAAGCACCGTCTGACGATGCAGCTGAGAATGAGAAAGGTGAGTACTATGAACAATCACACACGGTAGTCGAAAGTATTCCAACAAGAGATATGAGAATTGTTCTAGGAGATTTTAATGGAAAAGTAAGTGAAAAGGATATGTGCGCCCCCTCGATGGGAAAACATAGCAAGCATTCCACCACAAACGAAAATGAGTAAACATTACCAACTTCGCATTGTTAAAAAAATATGAGAATTTGCTCCACGATGTTCCATAATAGAAAAATTCACAAAGGCACATGGTGCTCTCCAGATGACAAAACTACAAATCAGATTGACCAAGAGAATTTAGTATACCCAGGAAAGTCATTAGGATGATACAACAGTGGATCGATGACTCACAGGCAATAGTGAAGTTCAGAGGATCCTTATCCCTCAACTTTTCAACGAAAACAGGCTTACGACAGGGAGATGCTCTTTCGTGTGTTCTCTTCAACATTGGAATAGAGAAAGTGGTTCTAGAGAGTAATTTACTGCTGTGCAATGGTCTCTGATTCGAGCACAGTGAAGTAAAACTCTTGACATACGCAGATGTTATAGTCTTACTCATTGAAGCAGAAGAGGAGCTGAAGGACATGTACAGATCCCTCAGGCATAGTGCCAGAAAATTGGGACTTTTCGTAAACCAAGAAAAAAAAGAATATATGGAAATAGGTTGATCCATATTCCCAAACTTTGAAATTGACCACCATTCCGGATTCAGAAAAACTTCATCGGTTTAAAAACCTTGGATCACGCTTCAGTGGTAAAAATATCATAACTCTGGACACAAAGCAGTGAGCAACCTCAGGATCAGGACGTCTTTACACTGTAAGTAGCCCACTCAAAAGTAAACCTTTGTCAGCCACCACTAAGATGAAGATTTATAAAGGCCATCACCTGCCCAGTACTACTGTGTGGTTCGTAAAACAGGACGCTTACTAAAAAGGAAAGATGAAAACTGAATGATTTCGAAAGAAAAGTGACGAGAAAACTCTGGGGACGTGTGTTGGAGAATGGCGTATGGACAGTTAGGAAGAACACTGAAATGTATCAGTTAATGGAGCAACGCATTATCGTCCAGAAGTTATAAACTTGGAGACTGTAATTGGCTGGGCATGTAGTTAGGATGGAAACCAACAGAATTCCTAAGAAGGCATTTGAGGGCACGCTGCTAGCAACAAGACCATCGGGGCTATCTCTCACGCGGTGGAAAAGTGACATAGAGAAGAACGTCGCAGCGTTAGGAATCCCCGTAGGATGGAGTGAGGCAGCGAGAGATAGAAGAAGGTAATTGATGGAGCTGGTGGTCTACAGGGCCTGTGATCGCTGAAAAGAAGAAGAAGAAGATTTCTTTAAAAACGTATGTCACACTTAAAGTTACCACCTTCTGCCGGCTGAACTGCTAGGAGCCTTGAAAAATCATCACGGGGAAAATGTGTGTTCTGTATGATTTAGTGTAGTGATTTCACAAATTAAATGGTTGATTGAAGTTATTGCAGAAGCAATGCTCAGTTACATGTTTAAGAACTGTCAGACTGACAAGGGCTTAAGACGAGCTTCATTTCTGTATACTTCTGATAATTTCTTTTGTATGATAAATACAATGTTAATCTTAATAGTGGTAAGAGGTATATGAATTGAAACTGTTGGAATTTTGAGTAGATAAGGTTCTAGATTTAAATCGGCATTGGGAATGAGATTCCTGTATAAAATACAGGAGCAGCACAATTTGATCTAGGAAACTGAAGACGGCCTTGATAGATCATCAGATTAGTCAGCAGCGAGTAGGACTCCCGCAATGGAGGTTCCGTACAGACTTAATTTTGTAAAGATTGAAATATGTGTGAAATTCTAAGGGACCAACCTGCTGAGCTCATCGGTCCCTACACTTACACACTACTTAAACTAACTTTAACATATGCTAAGAACAACACACACCCATGTCCGAGGAAGGACCCCAACCTCTGGCGGGAGAGTCAGCGGAATCCGTGACATGACGCCTCAAACCACGCGGCCACTCCTAACGGCTTACTTATGTACATAAACAGTTTATCAATTCCGGGAATCGAGGATACTGATGGTTTTAGCCTGATATCAACGTTGATACTAGCAGCATATCTGTCCCAGGGATTCCAAGACTTTCGAGAATGTTTTAATCTCAAGTCTGAACTCGGATAACAATTGAGGATGGAATATTGTTTTCGTGTGATACAATCACAAATTAACAATTTTAAATTTTTCCATTTCCTTGTACTGCGAAATCTAGCTTCTTGCCAAATTTCACGATTCAAGGTCAACGGGAGGCTCCCTACAGGTTCTGATGAATAAGTTTTCGAGTTTCAGAATATTCAAGATAAATGGCCGTTTCTTTTCTTTGAATTGACTTAGAAGGCAAATTTTTTATAGTTATGGAACCCATGAACTTAGCATCTGACACAAATCTGAACCTGATACGAGAAACTGTTACAGAGAACTAGGGTTTTAACAAATGGACAGACAGACAAACAGACAAAGTTAAGAAAAGGCAAAAACCTTTGTCGTGTTATATAATTATAAATAAATGACTTCCAAATTTTTTTCTTTACTTTTACTATGAAACCTTGCATCTTGAGATACTTCATGATTCTAGGTTAACAGTAAGTACCCTGTAAGTTTTGATGGGTGAGTTTTCGAGTATCAACATACAGGGTGATTCACCAAGATATGCAGATACTTTAATACATTATTCTACAAGTAAAACTAAAGAAAAATGTTCATATAAACATAGGTCCGCAAATGTTTAGTTACGGAGTTACGGCTACTACAAGATTTTGCCTGAAATATAGCAACTTCGCTAATATGAAACCATCGCAAAACTGTACGAGGTTAAAGTGAAACATGATTTCCCTTTATTTTGGTTTTATTGGGCTGGTGAATCGAATAACATGTGCCAGACATGTATCTGCAGTAGTTTTCCAGAACATCCATGGAATCAAAGAAGTAATTTCGTAAAATTTTTAATTTACTAACTACCTGGCCCAACTTGTTTTTTAAATTCCAGACAATTGCAATAAGTTTTCAACAGAATCTGTAGAAAATTAAATTTAGGAAAAATTATGCTAATAACGTTAACTGAAACCGTATGAATGTGTCAGATAATCTGATTTTATTAATACCACAGCACACGTGAATTCATGTTAAACCGGTAAAAAACAAAGCTCAGTGTTAAGGAAGTTATACAGTATATATACAATTTCAGAATACTTTCACAATAAATGTTCAAAAGTCTCTCCATGACTGAAAACACACTAACGGTTACCAACAATGACATAAACGTTTGTACATTCTAAATGGAAAGCAACCAAATTTACTCGTATGCTCTGCGACGTGTTTTATTAGATTCACGAGACGAATAACAACAAAATAAATGGAAATCGTGCATTACTTTAACCTCGTACAGTTTTGCGATGGATTCGTATTAGCAACATTGTTAAATTTCAGTCAAAATATTTTTTTTAGTCGTAACTCCGTAACTAAGCATTGACGGACCTATGTTTATATGAACTTTTTTCTTTAGTTTTACTTGTAGAACAATATGTTAAAATATTTCCATATCTTCGTGACTCACGCTACATATGACACAAATGATTGCATTGGCTTAGAAGCTTCAAATTTTTATACCGCCAAGGATCCATAGACCTTAATATGTGACGTAAATTTTAGGTTGATACATCTGCTTGTTCCTGAGGCAAAGAGTTGTTAACAGTCGGACAGACAGGCAGAAGGACAACAAAGTGATCCTGTTAAGGGTTCAGTTTCTATAGACTGAGGAACGGAATCATGAAAAAGCCTAGACCTTCAGAAGTTACTACTCCTAGTTACTGTCACAGCTACTTTTCATAATTTAAAGTGGTCATGGCAGGCCGAGTAAGTTTGATTTACTTATAACATTGAATATACAATACATTAGTGCCAAGAATGAAATTTTCACTCTGTAGCGGAGTGTGCGCTGAATTGAAACTTCCCGGCGGACTAAAACTGTGTGCCTGAACGAGCTTCGAACTCGGAACTATTGCCTGTCGCGAAAAGTGCTCTACCTCCGCTAAAGCCGTGAGGACTGGTCTTGAGTCACACTTGGGTAGCTCAGGTGGGAAAGAACCTGCCCACGAAAGGCAAGGGCCGTGACTTCGAGTCTCGGTCCAACACACAGTTTCAATCTGCAACGAAGTTTCATATCAGCACTTACACCGCTGCTGGGTGAAAATTAACTGTGGAATCATCCCCCAAGCTGTGGCTAAGCTATATCTCAGTGATATGCTTTCTTCCAGGAGTGCTATTCTTGCAAGTTTCGCAGGAGAGCTTCTGTGAAGTTTGGAATGTGCACTGAAGAGCGAAAGAAAGTTGTACACCTGCCTAATATCTTGTAGCGCCCCCACGAGCACGCAGAAGGGCCGTAACACGACGTGGCATGGGAACTCGATTAGTGTCTGAAGTGGTGCTGGAGGGAACTGACACCATGAATCCAACAGGGCTGTCCACAAATCTGCAGGAGTACAGCAGGTGGCAAGGCAACCGTAATATGCTCAATAATGTTCATATCTGGGGAGTTTCGTGGGCATCGGAAGTGTTTAAACTCAGAAGAGTGTTCCTGGAGTCACTCTGTAGCAATTCTGGACGTGTGGGGAGTCGCATTGTGCTGCTGGAATTGCTCAAGTACGTCGGAATAGACAATAGACATGAATGCATGCTGGGGATCAGACTTGTCATGGTTGCATCAAGGATGCACGAGTGGCCTTTGGGTTGGGTTGGGTTGTTTGGGGGAGGAGACCATACAGCGAGGTCATCGGTCTCATCGGATTCGGGAAGGAAGTCGGCTGTGCCCTTTCGAAGTAACCATCCCGGCATTTGCCTGGAGCGATTTAGAGAAATCACGGAAAACCTAAATCAGGATGGCCTGACGCGGGATTGAACCGTCGTCCTCCCGAATGCGAGTCCAGTGTGCTAAACACTGCGCCACCACCCTCGGTTGGCCCTTGGGCTCCGAAAGCCCATATCGATGATGTTCCGTTGAATGTTGTACAAGCTGACATTTGTTGATGACCCGGCACTGAAATATGCAGCAATTTGCGTTGTACGATTCTCTTCATTCGCCGTCGGTCGCATTCTAGTAAGATCTTTTGCCGTCGTCGCGATTTCAGAGGACTGATGTTTTGCCAGATTCCTGATATTCACGGCACTCTCGTGAATTGGTCGTACGGGAAAACCTCTACTTCAGCACCACCTCGGAGTTACTTTGTCCGATCGCTCGTGCGCCGACTCTAACAGCACGTTCAAACTCACTTAAATCTTGATAATCTGCCACTTTAGAAGCAGTGACGGATCTAACAACTGCGCCAGACACTTGTCTTACATAGGCGTTGCCAGCCGCAGCACCGTATTCTGCCTGTTTGCGTATCTCTGTGTTTGAATACGCATGCCTATACCAGTTTCTTTGGCCCTTCAGTGTAGGAGACTAAGTACTGGCGGAAGTACAGCCGTGCGGATAGCTGGTGATAGCTCAGCCGGTAGAGTACTAGCCCGCAAAAGTCAAAGTGCTCGAGTTCGAGTCTCGGCTCTGACCAAAGTTTAAATCTGATTGGACATCAATACATGGGTTGCTTCAATTATCTGTTCATTTCTTTTTTGACCTATACAGTTGTATTTCTTGCATGCTTTCTGCAGTATTAAGCGACTGCTGGCGGCCACCTGAAGAAAGAGAGATATCTTTTTGGGTTGGGTATGGGGAGAGAGACAAGGAGAAAGAGAGAGAGAGAGAGAGATGGTGTCAGGGACCCGGGGAAGGTGTGTGTGTGTGGGGGGGGGGGGGGGGAGGGCAGTCAGTGGAGCTTGTACATCGTGTCCGCATCGCTAATTAATAACAGTCCGATACATCAACAGCGGCGATCCCGTGGGGCGCGTTAAGTGCCTGCCGAGCTGTCTGTGTACCTTCCGGCTCGCTCCCAGCTCTCAGGCGTGCCTGCCACAAAACACAGTACTATGGAGAGACCCGGTGACAGCGCCGGAATACCTTGTCCGGACGTGAATGTATTGGGGTAAAAAAGGGAACCACGGTGTTGTAAAACGAAATGCGGAATGCTGTTGGGTCGTTACTATGGCTTTGCTTGGGAGATGCAAGAACTGCATAGCGGCCTGCCCGACAGGAACTCCCCATATTTTATCTTTGTGATGAAAGTCTGTAGACTATAAAGTGGACTAACGAGTAGGTCAGAAAACAGAGAAAATTTCCCAGTGTCAGAGTATGAAACACTGAGAACAATAAAAATGGACTGAGCCCGTGATTGCTAGCAGATGATGCTGAAGTGTGGAATCTCACCCCGCCTTTCTTGTTCTATTTGTTGTCCACATTAAACAATACCGAATCCAAGTAATTAATAAACAAAACGTTTATGAAGATTAGAGATGAGCGAAGATTACACTAAACCTGCAAGTTTACTTAGCTTCTCATGTTGAGATGGATCCAGTTCTTTTTGTCCAGGGGTCTGATTGTTGAAGCTGAAAATCTAAAATCAGGTCCTCACGTTTGGCAGGAACTAAATAAATTATAAGATTGTTGCTGTATACATTTTTACATAAATATATTTTCCATTGACCCTCTAACAGTTTAGTATATCATACAGCCTTTGTATTTTTCACATTAAGAAAGCCGAAATTACATTGTTCGCACCTATTAGACAAAAATACGTCCGATCACATCAGAGACAAGCTTACGACTCTCTCACACTCATCGGAAATAACACTATTCCAAGGAGCTTACAGTTTTTATTAACAAATGAATTCCTACTGCTTTACGGTACATTATTAATTTCGATAATTATTTCATAAATGAATCCAGGAGTAAACATAGTAAACAGTACATGATTGCGTAATTAATAACAGAAATTTTAAATGTGCAAATAATTCGTAATTTCAAATGTTCCTTAAAAAATAAGTGTCACTCTACGTAGAGAACTATCACTTATCGAGTATGACATCAAAACTAAAATATTTTGTAAAGTAATTCCTTTTCATAAATTTTAGCTTGAAATATAGCGTACTGTGTATAAAATTACATGAAACGTTTCAGAAAAGCATCTGAGATAATACTGACCTGTCCGAAATTCGGAAAATACAGGTATCGACAGCTACTGGTGAGGAAAAGTAATGCTAGAGTACTATGTCCCGTTACAGCTGGACCAGTAGCGTTTACTGGGATATTTGTAAGATTACCGGTTTTGCATACAGTGCGTATCATAGTTTACAGCAAACTCTTACACAGGTGAAAGTGTACGATACTAAAAATAGAAAAGTTTCAGTAAATACATGCCCACAAAATTAGTTTGTAGAAATTTGTACTAAACAGTACAAAAACATTTGAAACGTTAGCTTTTCTGTTATGTCCATATACCATTATGGCCTACTTTAACAAGAAATTCACTGATAGGGCAAATGTCGTGGGATAGATTTTCAAATGTGTGTGAATTTTTAAGGGACCAAATTGCTGAGGTCATCGGTCCGTAAGCCTGCATACTACTTAACCTTACTTAAACTAACTTACACTAAGAACAATACACACACCCATGCCCGAGGGAGGGCTCGAACCTCCGACGGAGGGAGCTGCCCTCATGGGATAGCCATATGCACACATACACATGGTAATATTATAATAATATCGCGTATAGGAGTTATAAAAGGGCAATGCATTGGCGGAGCTGTCGTTTGTACTCAGATGTTTCACGTGCAAAAGGCTTCACACGTGATTATGGTTGCACGGCAGACTCTGAACGCGTAATAGTAGTTCGAGCTTAACGCACGGGACATTCCATTTCGAAAATCGTTACGGAATTCAATATTCTGAGATCCACAACTTGTAGAGTGTGCCGAGAATACTAAATTCCAGGTATTACCTACCATCACGGACAACTCAGTGGCCGACGGCATTCACTTAACGACCGAGTGCAGCGGCGTTTGCGTAGATTGACAGTGCTAACAGACAAGAAACGGTGCGCGAAATAACTGCAGAAGTCGGCGTGGGACTTACGACGAACGTAGTCGTTAGGACAGTGCGGCGAAATTTGGCGTTCATGGGCTATGGTAGCAGGAGGCCGACACGAATACCTTTGCTAACACCACGACATCTCCTGCAGCGCCTCTCCTGGGCCCTTGACCACATCGGGTGGATGCTAGACGACTGCGAAACCGTGACTTGGTCAGAACTGATGGGCAGACCCTCACGAACCCATGGAGCCAAATTTTCAACAAGGCAATGCCCAAGCTCGCAGTACTCCCATAATGGAGTGAGCTGTGCGTACCCGGTTCAAATGGCTCTGAGCACTATGCGACTCAATTTCTGAGGTCATCAGTCGCCTAGAACTTAGAACTATTTAAACCTTAACCTAAGGGCATCACACACATCCATGCCCGAGGCAGGATTCGAACCTGCTACCGTAGCGGTCGCTCGGTTCCAGACTGTAGCGCCTAGAACCGCACGGCCACTCCGGCTGGCTGTACCCGGTCCTCTGCTTCAACTGAACCGATCATTAACTGGAAATGGTTATGTTCCTCTACTTGGAGACATATGCAGCTATTCATGGACATCATTATTATGCATGGCAGTGCGCCATGTCACCGGATCACAATTGTTCGCGATTGGTTTGAAGAGTATCCTGGACATTTCGAGCGAATGATTTGACCACACAAAAGGCCCTACACGAATCACATCGAACATTTATTGTACGTAGTCGAGAGATCAGTTAGTGCACGAAATCCTGCATCGCAATCATTAGCGGATACAGGGAACTTACAACGACTTGTTGAATCCATGGTACGTTGAGTTACTGCCCTGCGCTGTGATGATTTTTAGATTAAAGTTCAGTCTTGATCACGTTATGTCTGTTTTAATGGGTAACCGGTTTCGGTTTTTTCTATAAAACCATCATCAGACCCAAGGGAGCCAATGGGTCTGATGATGGTTTTATAGAAAAAACCGAAACCGGTTACCCATTAAAACAGACATAACGTGATCAAGACTGAACTTTAATCTAAATATAACAATTGATCACTGTATTCCAAAAATGTTTACCAAAGCTGTGATGATTCATGCTGTCCTTCTGTGTATATGTTCAATATCCCCTGTTAGTCCTACTTGGTACAGGTTCCACACACTTGATCAGTATTGTAGAATGGTTCACATGAGTGATCTGCAAGCAATCTCCTTTGTACACTGATTGCAGTTCCCAGTATTCTACCAACAAACAGAAATCTACCACCTGATTTACTCACGACTGGACCTATGTGATCATTTCTTTTCACATCCATGCAAAGCGTTACAGGTATTTGTATGAATTGGGCGATTCCATCTATTATTAGTAGGTATCCAACGTCTTTCAGGTGTTGCTGTACTATTATATCTATATATTATCTTTCCCCGTTAGATGTTTCAATTTACTGTAGACCCGTACTTGCCAGAAGAGGTGTCGCACATGTCCTCCTACCATTTTGATGGAAAATACCACGACAATCTCCCGTGGGCACCAATGTCCCTGAACATTTCCGGATCTCCTCGTCAGTTTTCGCGAGACAAGGTGATTCCTTGCTCCATTTGAGCAGCTTGGAAAACATTGGCAACCGTTGAATGTCACGTTGCATCTGCAGTTAAACGTGCCGGTACACCGTCATGCATTTACAAGATTCATCAACGGTGGGTCAAGGCTGAAATTTAATTCTAATTACACTGGGGCTTAATAGAAAAGTTTACATTTTATATATATCTGCACTACCTAAGAGAACATTTAATAATGAAGACAGTGGTGGCTCGTTACCACACAGAAGTAACTGACCAGAAACAGCTCGTTTACAGAATAATGGTTATTGCAAGGTTTTTCCTCTGCTATCCTGCTGGGCTGCTGCATAAGTTCGTAGCGCTTTTTCATAAGTTTAAGAAACACAACAGGCTAGGCTAAGAGGCTCTCTGCGATCTCCTTACGCAGCTCCCTCACTCCTTCATCCTCTGGAGTGATTTTGTCGCACACAACATGGTTTGGAGCTTTTCAGTCATCGGCTCCAAGCATCTTCAAGTACGTGTCTGTTGAACACGGAGCCGGAGCTTGCATCTCAGGACTGCGAAAGAGTCGTTTCCTGATGTACATCTATCGATATGCTCTCCAGCCCTCGCACCGTAACGTGCCGAGTGGCGATACCCAAGATCGAACTTACAACGACAATGGATCGTACTGCACCAACGTCGCAATGCCGCTAATGTATGGCTTCCTGCAGCGCGAAATACTTGGGCGAACCAATCGACCACTACAGCTTTAATTAGGTACACTTTTTAATGTCACAGTCGATGTTATGACTGCGGGTCGCTATCTGATTTTAGATGATTCCAGTCGTAGTGAGCGCCTGGCGACTACTCGAAGACTAGCTCGTACCGCAATCACACGCTCAAGGAACAAATTGAAGACAGGTCACCCTTAGTATAATTACTACTGCGGCAACTTCAACCACTGACTATGCAGCCGGCTCGAATATCGAATAATGAAAGACAGCACCCTCACTTTACAGACGTCGAGATCGAACAGTGACACGATTACACTACGAATAGACACATCCGAACATTCTAATGACAATGATCACCAATATCAAGCAGTAATTACGAGACAGGCCGATTTAGATAACAACTTTCGTTATCTAAGCTACTCGTTGAATCCAAGCATCAAATCTCTTTAAATACAGTACCTGTTTATATTATATCGAAATAAATGCCCGAAGTAGCTTGCAGTAGTTCTCCCACACAACTAAATTCTCACAACGCAGTAGATTGTCTCTGGAAAAGACTCGTAACTTTTTAATTATTTACAAAATTTCTATTCCATATACCGCTGTGTTCCAGTTTGTATTACGACGCTTCTGCCATTATCGATAAGAATTGAAATAGTTTATTCTACCACTAAATCTCTTTCCACTTAGCCCAGCGCCGGGCGGAGTGATCGAGCGGCTCTAGGCGCTACAGTCTGGAACCGTGCGACCGCTGCGGTTGCCGGTTCGAATCTTGCCTCGGGCATCGGCGTGTGTGATGTCCTTAGGCTAGTTAGGTTTAAGTAGTTCTTAGTTCTAGGGGACTGATGACCTCAGAAGTTAAGTCCCATAGTGCTCAGAGCCGTTTTTGAACTTAGCCCAGCGTTGCTATGTAAATAATACGACGTCACGTACTTCACAGATTTAATAATCATTGTTCTTGGTGTAATCATTAACCTTTCCGTAATAAATTACGACAACTTCAATTCTACTTGCATTTACTTAGACACCCTTTCCATCAATGAAATCTTTTTAACTTTTTAGAATATCTGCCATCTGTAGGTTTATCGTAGATCCACTCAATCAATGAACTTTTGATTAAACAAACTTACAAATGCCAGCGTATACTTGTGTCCTGCAACGCGGTATTAAGATCTCTGGAATTCACCCGTTTCTTTTCTCGTAAAATATACACTCCTGGAAATGGAAAAAAGAACACATTGACACCGGTGTGTCAGACCCACCATACTTGCTCCGGACACTGCGAGAGGGCTGTACAAGCAATGATCACACGCACGGCACAGCAGACACACCAGGAACCGCGGTGTTGGCCGTCGAATGGCGCTAGCTGCGCAGTATTTGTGCACCGCCGCCGTCAGTGTCAGCCAGTTTGCCGTGGCATACGGAGCTCCATCGCAGTCTTTAACACTGGTAGCATGCCGCGACAGCGTGGACGTGAACCGTATGTGCAGTTGACGGACTTTGAGCGAGGGCGTATAGTGGGCATGCGGGAGGCCGGGTGGACGTACCGCCGAATTGCTCAACACGTGGGGCGTGAGGTCTCCACAGTACATCGATGTTGTCGCCGGTGGTCGGCGGAAGGTGCACGTGCCCGTCGACCTGGGACCGGACCGCAGCGACTCACGGATGCACCCCAAGACCGTAGGATCCTACGCAGTGCCGTAGGGGACCGCACCGCCACTTCCCAGCAAATTAGGGACACTGTTGCTCCTGGGGTATCGGCGAGGACCATTCGCAACCGTCTCCATGAAGCTGGGCTACGGTCCCGCACATCGTTAGGCCGTCTTCCACTCACGCCCCAACATCGTGCAGCCCGCCTCCAGTGGTGTCGCGACAGGCGTGAATGGAGGGACGAATGGAGACGTGTCGTCTTCAGCGATGAGAGTCGCTTCTGCCTTGGTGCCAATGATGGTCGTATGCGTGTTTGGCGCCGTGCAGGTGAGCGCCACAATCAGGACTGCATACGACCGAGGCACACAGGGCCAACACCCGGCATCATGGTGTGGGGAGCGATCTCCTACACTGGCCGTACACCACTGGTGATCGTCGAGGGGACACTGAATAGTGCACGGTACATCCAAACCGTCATCGAACCCATCGTTCTACCATTCCTAGACCGGCAAGGGAACTTGCTGTTCCAACAGGACAACGCACGTCCGCATGTATCCCGTGCCACAACGTGCTCTAGAAGGTGTAAGTCAACTACCCAGGCCAGCGAGATCTCCAGATCTGTCCCCCATTGAGCATGTTTGGGACTGGATGAAGCGTCGTCTCACGCGGTCTGCACGTCCAGCACGAACGCTGGTCCAACTGAGGCGCCAGGTGGAAATGGCATGGCAAGCCGTTCCACAGGACTACATCCAGCATCTCTACGATCGTCTCCATGGGAGAATAGCAGCCTGCATTGCTGCGAAAGGTGGATATACACTGTACTAGTGCCGACATTGTGCATGCTCTGTTGCCTGTGTCTATGTGCCTGTGGGTCTGTCAGTGTGATCATGTGATGTATCTGACCCCAGGAATGTGTCAATAAAGTTTCCCCTTCCTGGGACAATGAATTCACGGTGTTCTTATTTCAATTTCCAGGAGTGTATATACACACACACCTGATACTAATTAAATGCAATTAAGATTTATGTTAACCCAAGAAAACTTTAATTTATTTTCTCTAGGTATTTCAATACAATTTCATTGACGTAAGTGAGCGAGTGCCACCAAAGACTTCACCCACAACACGGAAATTCAGTAACAAAAAAATTAAACAAAAAACCTACGTACCACTGCCACTTTAAATCTAACCTTAAGTGACAATTTAAAAAATTCTGAACCTCTTCAGGCGTTGACAATACGCGACCCGCTAAGTTCCCTACTTGAATTCGGCCACTCGTGACTTTGGCTAATCAAGTTTTTGTTTAGCTGCGTGCTGCTTGTAAAATGGTTCCTTTATTTTCTCGTCGCTTATCCACTCAACTGCTGGTGCACTCTATCACAACATAGTGAAACAGTTCGTATTTATTCGAGCCAGTTCTCGGTCCGTTGCAAGATAGTGGTATTTAAACAACAACTACCAACTTGTGTTCGAGGCTTTCCCTTCTCGACACACACACAAACACCAACCACTGCCAAAACACTTCAACAAAACATCTAACAACTCAATTACCTCTGGGCGAGCCGCAACCACTAATCGTACAACACGTAGAGGACATCGGTTCCACCGATTCCCAAAAACTCATCACCTACAATCTACTTCTCTCTCTAACCAGGTTCACGCTTGATTTACCACAACAAACTTCACGACCGAAACTGTCCACAAGACGACAATCAATTGATAGCTCGTGCACCTAAATTCGCCAAAACTGGTGTATCATAAGCGACTATTCAGATAATCCCACAGAATCTCTGTATATTCCGTTGCTCATCTTTGGGAGGAAAGAAATGTCACAGCCACGTATATGAGCAGGGGCCGAACAGACTAAATAGACACGCTGCCTCCCCGAAGTGTACCCAAATTAAAGTAGTGGTACTATCAATCCAAACTCCTTTCCCTCTCCCAAGCCTTAACCGCCAGCTGCGGACCAAGCGAGATGGCGCAGTGGTTAGACACTGGACTCGCATTCGGGAGGACGACGGTTCAATCCCGCGTCCGGCCATCCTGATTTAGGTTTTCCGTGATTTCCCTACATCACTCCAGGCAAATGACGGGATGGTTCCTCTGAAAGGGCACGGCCGACTTCCTTCCCCATCCTTCCCTAACCCGATGAGACCGATGACCACGCTGTCTGGTCTCCTTCCCCAAACAACCAACCAACCAACCAGCTGCGGTGCCTCACTACCCCTCGAAGTGGGTCGCACTACTATCGGACCTAGACGCACACTGATATATCCACTTAGTGAGAGGTCTACATGGGAACTGATTCTTTATGTAATACCATAGGAACCATTTAAAACGAACAAACACGCAGCGCCACGCCAACTTTTGACAATTAATTAATTATTCGTTGCTGCTGTCGGTTCTCTACGACAGCGGCCGGCTACTGCGCGTCGCTCAGGCAGCATCTCTGGACACAGTGAAGGCGAGTTGTTGCATCGCTGAAGTCGCGCGCGCTCACCACCTGTTTTTTCGTTGACGTTCGCTGTTCATCTACAACATTTTTTTTTCCTTAATACATCGTATACGTATATTTACATTAACCACTAGGTGTTATTACTAACTTATCGTGTAGGATGCTCAGTACTAGTAAGGGCGAATGTAACCCGTGCGTTTTGACACAGCACAGCACACATCGCTCAATGTGGAGTGGTCGATGACTTACATTCAAGTGATCACTTTCCAATCTGGATCCCCCTGCCCGACAGAGGGTTTCCCGAAAGAAAGCCGCCACAATGAGTGCTAGTATGGCACACTGGACGCTCTACAGACAAATTCCTGCGTTTGAGCACTGTGATAGTGTCCGGGAACGAGTGGACAATTTTACCAAAATGATACATTACGCCACTACAGTCCCATTCCATTGCCTTCAGGCCAGCTGAAAAGGTAGCCTGACCCTTTGTGACGCTCTGTAAACAGGACCAGGTAGGCACCCATGTATATGTTCAAGCGCCAGCCAACTACAGAGAAAATAACAGCCTTCTGGGTATCGAAGGCGAAATGGCGTCGAATTATTAGAGACATCAAGAAGAGATTTTAGCAACACCTCCCGACCATCATGAAACGTTCCACTAAAAGTACAGTCTTATGGCTGTTTTTGCAGACTTTCTGGGAGAGGAGGGAGTTACCCAGTGGCTTCTGTGATGGGGGATGGAGATCTGCAGACCGACGCACAAGAAATTGGCCAGACTATGGTGACCTACCTTGCCTCTGCCAGATTCAGATTTCTGATACTAGAGAGTAGCTGCTGAGAGGACCAGTTGGAACTTAAGTTCCAGCACTGCTGCCTCTTTTCCATATGGCAGCTGGTTTCTGAGTAATTTGGTCACAATAGAGTCCGTAAGAGTAAGCTATGGCATTTCACTGGGCAAAACAAGAAATCCTCCACGTCATTTTTCTAAGTCATTTGGGATCAGAACTTTTCCCCCAGTCATCGCGCGAGAGAATTTCAATTCCACTTTTAAAACCTTAGAAGAGCCATAAAAAATCAGAGCAGTTGACGTAGTACTGCCCTCACTAGCTATATAGTAATGATCTTGGAGAAAGTTGTCAAACACAATGTGTATGCAAAACTAAAGTATTTGAGCAAGCTTCAGGTTCACACACACACACACACACACATACACACACACACACACACACACACACACAGACGTTATTATTTTAAGTATTGTGTCTATAAAAATATGTTGTTTTGCATTTTGTAGTGTTTTATGAGTTGTTCAGCTCTATGTTGCGAGAGTAATATCTTGAATTTGTACCATCGGGGAGCAGCTTCTTGTCACTTGCCTAAAAGGTATTGCCCGTAGCGTGTGCCTTTTATTAAGAGGATTCGGTAATGAATAATTTGTTCTGATAAGTCGGTAAGATCAGTCAGAACTAGTGGTAGACACCACAAGGTGTCCACTACTCCATTGCCTTACCTTTTTCGTGCATCATCTCAAAACTATTTTCATGAATAAAGGATCTACATTTTGTGATTCAAGCATGAAGTAACTCACAAATAATAAAAATCTCAGAGTCTGGTGGTCACAAATTACCTAAACGTGTCTGCTGTAAATGTAATAGTTGAATTCCTTGATCGCCCATATTACACCTAAAGCATCCAGTTCAGTAGCCGAATATGCACTCTCACATTCTGAAACTGTTCCACTTGCAAAAGTAATCATATTTACTTCGCTGTTATTGTCCTTTCCAGGCATTTGAAATAGACAGACTCCATGTCCAGGAGTCAGCAGCTAGTGGCCTCGCGGTAGCGTTCTCGCTTCCGAGCACGGGGTCCCGGATTCGATTCCCGGCGAGGTCAGGGATTTTCACCTGCCTCGAGATAACTGGGTGGTGTTGTGTCGTCTTCACCATAATCATTCATCCCCATTACTGTCGGAGGAAGGCAATGCCAAACCACCTCCACTAGGACCTTGCCTAGTACATCTACATCTACATCTACATTGATACTCCGCAAGCCACCCAACGGTGTGTGGCGGAGGGCACTTTACGTGCCACTGTCATTACCTCCCTTTCCTGTTCCAGTCGCGTATGGTTCGCGGGAAGAACGACTGTTTGAAAGCCTCCGTGCGCGCTCTAATCTCTCTAATTTTACATTCGTGATCTCCTCGGGAGGTATAAGTAGGGGGAAGCAATATATTCGATACCTCATCCAGAAACGCACCCTCTCGAAACCTGGCGAGCAAGCTACACCGCGATGCAGAGCGCCTCTCTTGCAGAGTCTGCCACTTGAGTTTATTAAACATCTCCGTAACGCTATCACGGTTACCAAATAACCCTGTGACGAAACGCGCCGCTCTTCTTTGGATCTTCTCTATCTCCTCCGTCAGACCGATCTGGTACGGATCCCACACTGATGAGCAAAACTCAAGTATAGGTCGAACGAGTGTTTTGTAAGCCACCTCCTTTGTTGATGGTCTTCCTCATCGTTCCCCCACGCTCTGTCAAGGAGTATGGGACTTCATCATCATCATCAAGTCCAGGAATGATGCACCCATAGCAGTACAGAAGTCCAGAATCACGCCGGAATAACACAGGCTTTCAGAATTTACAAAAGCATTTTTTCTTAACAAATTAACGATGTTAGGTCACTGAGCAATTGTTCCAGTACAAAATGCCCAAAAAATGAACAGAGAAAAATGGAAGCCTTTAGATGCTACTGTGTCTTAGGAGTTGGGAAATTCCTTAGGGCACTTATTTCGCCGGCCATGGTATTCCTGAAGGAAAGATCATGTTTCCTATTTATTTAATTTCTTCTCTACCAAACTTTACCTCTTGAAGGCTGGCTGTGACTCCAGCCAGTCAAAATTTACCTAACTTCGTATGAAGTAAATCAGGATGTACCTCACAAGTAGTAGTAGCAATTAAAATGTCGTCTACATACAGTGTTACCTTACCAGCAGGTCACGTTCAATAACTGTATTTAGAGCAGAAATGAACACTGTAACTTGCTTGCATTGAGTTCCACTGGCAATAGACGAAAATGATAGCTCTTGCCAGCATGGTGCAAAGCCATCTGCTTTCTAGGTTCTTTGGACAACGATGCAAGATCTGAGATCAGCGCTAGTTAGAAATTTCACCCAATGCAATTCCTGAAACAACTCGCCTAAACTTCAGGGTTGTTAGCAAACTGGTGGAATTATTTTATTAATGTCACCACCATCAAAGGATAAACGAATTTAGACACTAGGTCTATCTATCACTAATAATGGACTATAGTATAAAGAGTGGAATGGTTCAATAACATTTCAACAAAGCATTCATTTTAATTTTCTGGCTACAGCGTCTTTCTTCACCAGTGGGAAGTAGAATTTTCAGCAAAAAGTGTCATGTAGCATCACGTTCGTGTGCTACACATACATATCTGTTACACTGGTTTCTCGTCAAATACATATAAATACCGGGTGATTCAAAAAGAATACCACAACTTTAAAAATGTGTATTTCATGAAAGAAACATAATATAACCTTCTGTTATACATCATTACAAAGAGTATTTAAAAAGGTTTTTTTTTCACTCAAAAACAAGTTCAGAGATGTTCAATATGGCCCCCTCCAGACACTCGAGCAATATCCACCCGATACTCCAACTCGTTCCACACTCTCTTTAGCATATCAGGCGTAACAGTTTGGATAGCTGCTGTTATTTCTCGTTTCAAATCATCAATGGTGGCTGGGAGAGGTGGCCGAAACACCATATCCTTAACATACCCCCATAAGAAAAAATCGCAGGGGGTAAGATCAGGGCTTCTTGGAGGCCAGTGATGAAGCGCTCTGTCACGGGCTGCCTGCCTTGAACCAATTTCAGACGGTAAGAGTTCATAACTAACCTTTTTCGTAGGACTCTCCATACAGTTGATTGTGGAATTTGCAGCTCTCTGCTAGCTCTGCGAGTCGATTTTCCTGGGCTGCGAACAAATGCTTGCTGGATGCGTGCTACATTTTCATCACTCGTTCTCGGCCATCCAGAACTTTTCCCTTTGCCAAACACCCATTCTCTGTAAAATGTTTATACCAACGTTTAATACACCACCTATCAGGAGGTTTAACACCATACTTCGTTCGAAATGCACGCTGAACAACTGTCGTCGATTCACGTCTGCCGTACTCAATAACACAAAAAGATTTCTGTTGAGCGGTCGCCATCTTAGCATCAACTGACGCTGACGCCTAGTCAACAGCGCCTCAAGCGAACAAATGTACAACTAAATGAAACTTTATAGCTCCCTTAATTCGCCGACAGATAGTGCTTAGCTCTGCCTTTTGTCGTTGCAGAGTTTTAAATTCCTAAAGTTGTGGTATTCTTTTTGAATCACCCTGTACTTCGTAATTAGGTTCCTTAACTTTGTTGTTGCTCTGAGCAGAGATAGGTGGATTCCGATATTTTGCTATGGATGTAGGCTTCACTGTCTTCATTCTTACGAGAGAGACTTCAAGATTAACTCATACGTGCACTCTTCATTTTCAGGAATTAAACGTTAATACCCTGCTAATATTTGCCAAGTGATACTGTTGTTAGCATTAAATCAACTGTGATACCACCAGAATGAGATTTTCACTCTGCAGCGGAGTGTGCGCTGATATGAAACTTCCTGGCAGATTAAAAGTGTGTGCCCGACCGAGACTCGAACTCGGGACCTTTGCCTTTCGCGGGCAAGTGCTCTATCATCTGAGCTACCGAAGCACGACTCACGCCCGGTCCTCATAGCTTTACTTCTGCCAGTATCTCGTCTCCTACCTTCCAAACTTTACAGAAGTTCTCCTGCGAACCTTGCAGAACCAGCACTCCTGAAAGAAAGGATACTGCGGAGACATGGCTTAGCCACAGCCTGGGGGATGTTCCCAGAATGAGATTTTCAATCTGCAGCGGAGTGTTCGCTGATACTGGCAGAAGTAAAGCTGTGAGTACCGGCCGTGAGTCGTGCTTCGGTAGCTCAGATGGTAGAGCACTTTCCCGCGGAAGACAAAGGTCCCGAGTTCGAGTCTCGGTCGGGCACACAGTTTTAATCTGCCAGGAAGTTTCATATCAGCGTACACTCCGCTGCAGAGTGAAAATCTCATTCTGGAAACATCCCCCACGCTGTGGCTAAGCCATGTCTCCCCAGTATCCTTTCTTTCAGGAGTGCTGGTTCTGCGAGGTTCGCAGGAGAGCTTCTGTAAAGTTTGGAAGGTAGGAGACGAGATACTGGCAGAAGTAAAGCTGTGAGGACCGGGCGTGAGTCGTGCTTCGGTAGCTCAGATGGTAGAGCATTTGCCAGCGAAAGGCAAAGGTCCCGATGGCTCTGAGCACTATGGGACGTAACATCTGTGGTCATCAGTCCCCTAGAACTTAGAACTACTTAAACCTAACTAACCTAAGGACATCACACACATCCATGCCCGAGGCAGGATTCGAACCTGCGACCGTAGCGGTCACGCGGTTCCAGACTGAAGCGCCTAGAACCGCACGGCCACACCGGCCGGCAAAGGTCCCGAGTTCGAGTCTCGCTCGGGCACACAGTTTTAATCTGCCAGGAAGTTTCAACTGTCATATATTTGTCTTTGATACACAAACAGCATTTACTCGAAGAAGAAGCCTAATTTTGTATCCTTCTCTCTGGAAAACTCCATGCCAAGCAAGCAAACATAATTCCGCTACCTACTATGACATCTACTTGTGTCTTCCACCTGACGGGTTGCAACTTTGCACCTAAGGCTCCACTTATATAGCAGTTCTGTGCCGTGTAGGACTGCACTTTTTTATCGCTTTAATCTTAGTGAATAAGTTCTGTGACACAAAGATAATAGAAGCATCTCTGTGTAAAATAATTAAGGTAGGAATTTTTCCAGCTGTAGCATCAATTAAAGCTTCAAAAATACGTGTATGTTATTGGAACATGTGTGTTGATTTCTATTCGCTTCATCTCTTATACCTACACCTTCATTATTACTTAACAGGTTAACAGATCGACTTGATTGTCCCCACCCCCTGAAACAACCATTATCGGAGAGTTTAATGAGGTTGTAACGTATTTCATGACACTTTGTTATTGTTTGTCGCTTGTGGCTGATTGGTTGCTTCAGTGATATGTACCGATGGACCGTGATTCTGCCAGTTAATGTCAGGTTGGCCATCATATATCAAAATATTCGGCTTTTGAGTTTTATTCACATTTTTTTGTTCTCATTTTCATTATGCGAGTTGCAGTAACTGTTGCCATTATTCCTAAAAACATTCCTGTCCCATTACCTTGGTAAACAGGACGATATCGATTATTATATTTTCTCTTGCTATTATGATACAAATTCAGTGGGCGGTACTAATTATGTCGTGCATCGTACCCGGGTAATGAGGGAGCTTACGCCATGTTTGCATCAAGATTATCATTCGACCGAGGCGAGTTGTGTCTCCGGATGCACAGATCATTTGACAGCAACGTTTCATTGTAGCCGTTTCCTTTATTATTACTGACCTTTAGTATCAGGTCCATGGAGACTAGTATTGACATAAAATGTTCTAAGTCACCATCTGAGCTGTGTACCAATTTCACGTGAATATCTAAACGCAACTTTGCCTTCATAATTCTTAACACATCTTTATGAGAAGTAGGCTCGTCCCAATAGTGAGTCTTGTTTAAGTATTTCTCAAAAATCTACAAAAACTACCCTGTTCCGTATGGATCGGCTCAGGACTGAATACCTATTTTCTGGCTACTGCATTGATCAGTACTTAGATACAAACGCTCTTTCGAATTGTTCGTACGCTTAAGGACACCACCACTCTGAATATATTCTGTTGTGTTGAGTGGTACTTAAGTAAATAAATTAGTGAAATCAAAGTGAACTAGAAATTAGAATATAAATGGAAAACTTGGTTTAGTTTGGAGAGTTACATACTGGCACACAGCGGGCACAACAGCAGAACAGAAGAGACAATGACCGTGAAGTCAGCAAGTTCCACATAAGCGGGCGCTGTCGATTCAGCCGTCAGGGCATCGCCCGACCGGCTCACGTGTTTCGCAGCAAAGGCCCTCGCCTACATTCCAAGAGCCAATGACCGACGTTAAGAAGATTCTTCGAGAAGCTTTTCAACGTGACGGAAGAGGCAATGACCGGCTCACGTGTTGCTCAGTCGTCACATGCGATCAGAGGCCCCCGCCTACATTCCAAGAGCCAATGACCGAGGTCAAGAAGATTCTTCGAGAAGCTTTTCAATGTGACAGAAGAGGCAATGGCCGGGAAGTCGTTCACCTCCAGTGAACTGAAGTGAATAAATACGCGAGACGCGGTGGGCCCGACAGATGAAGACGGGGACGAAGACGAAGACGGAGACGGGGACGGAGACGAAGACGAGAGACGAAGGAAGAAAAGAAGAGTAGCAGTAGTTTTCAGTCAGTTTCGGTGGTGAAGACCGTCATGCAAGAAGAGACTGCATCATGCACAGACGCACCAAGTCCGCCGCTGTAATGGAATAGCAAGCAGCAGCTGCGGCGCCAGAAGACAGAAGTTAAAAGGTATTTGAAGTATGATTTTTACGTACCCGGGTGACTCGTGAGGACGGGAAGGAGACGGCCTCACCTCAGCAGTCACCTGTGAGCTGGGATGAAGACCTGACAGCCGAAGACTGGCAAGCGGGAGTCCGTGGTTCGAGTTCGGGACACTGGCCTTGCCCCGCCGCGCCGCTCCGCTGGTCGACGCACAACACACGCGGCCGCTTAGAGAAGAGAAACACTGGGACGCCACATCCAAGGTATCACCATCCGATGCACGACTTCGCTCGCAATAATTAAACGGGCCACCTCGCGCTGCGCGTCTCCAGTCAACTGGGCGAGACGGCGACACGAGATACACACCGCTACGCGTAATCAGACGCCGCCGCCGCCGCCGCCGCTGCCGCAGCGGAAGACTTCACAAACGACACAGCTGCCGCTCTCCGAACCAGAACATCCCGTAAGATACAGTTGTGCAAATCTTCAATAAAAGTTATCTTATGTAAAAATGATGTTTTATTCGACCTCTTACCCGAGCCAAGGAAGAACCCACCCCGCCCACATGTTGTTAAGAGAGAAAAGTTAATTTATTTAATATTTTCACCCTGACAGAATGCTTTAGAATGCTCATCCTGACAATTGACAGCATCAAAAGAGAAAACCCAGCTACATTGAGTGACAGAAGTGTCACATTTAGTAACACAACTGTTAGAGTTGTAAACGGATCGTTTGTTGTTCAGTCCAGATTGGTGTAACACACAAGTGAAACTCCTTGTGAACACAATGACCTGTGGTACAAGTTTATCTGAAAAAATAACTTGGAACTGTCTCTGCTCAGTTCTTCTAGCAGTACTGAAGATAATGAAGGCATTACTCTAACTTCACACAATGTAAGGCTTGGCAATAAATCACTGAAGTTCAGTCCGTTGTCATACACCGCATGATATGCAACAGAACTGATGTAACTGTCACAAACTTTAGCGGCTGATGACGGGGTGCCTTCAACTACGGCCCTAACCGCAGACAATTCCTGTTGCACTGTCGTAATTTGTGCAGTCATTTGGCCATGCCATTCCGGCATATCTTTCCTGAAAGTGACATTTATTTTTACCAATTCTGACTTTATGGATTCGCCAGAATGGTATCGCCCACATACAGTTGCTGTATAAGTTTCACGTACAATTCGTTCTAATTCTGAACGTAATTTATCATTAATCTCTGCTTCTTTTTGAGGGTGCCAGTCTGGAAAGTCAGCAACATTGCACCAGCATTCATCATTAAATTGCTTCTGTATTTTAGCCACCCGTTCCTCCACAAAGGTATCAACTTTATTTTGTAACTTGAGGGATTTTTTAAACTGCTTGTGCTCTTCAGATTGAGTCTCTGTGGTTTCTAGGAGACCGCTGGAAGCCTTATTTAACTGTGGAAAAAGTCATCTGCTAAATTTTTATACTGCACTGCCGAAGAGTTAAATTAGCCATAAATTCATCTATGTCACTTTATTGTTTTCGTAAATCATCTGTCATTCTTTACTCTTGTGTTATTAACTGCTTAAAGTTCGATTGTTGTTCATTTCTAAGACATTTCGTGTTTTCTTCCATTGTTTAAAGTCTTAGTAAATAACATGTTCCCGCATCAGTTGGTTGGTTACGTATTTGCACGTTCGATTCGCGTAAAGTGTCATCCGTTGCAAGATTTGCTTCACAAGAAGCGTCATCCAGCTAAACAATTACATTATCTACAGGGCTGCCTAGGTCAGCATCAGTTTCACGTCACAGATTATCAGTTGAAATACTTGCATCATTTTGAGAGCTCGATTTCAAGCTCCGCATTAGTGAATTCGCTTTGTTCAGTGTTAAGTTCCACGCTACTGTTTTCTTCCATAGCCATTTTTGTGTTCTTTCCTATTTTTACCATACCACTAAATTTAAATAAAAATGTTTAAAATAATTTTAAGTGAGTTATGATTTCGAAAAGTTTCTGCCTGGTGACAGTGCTTAACATTCATTTTTATCTATATCAACAATGAAGCATCGTGCGTGTAGCAATGTAGCGTGACTTCGCCATTAAATGAGGCACGTCACGAAAATGCCCATCTTGTGACAGAAAAAATTGTTGTATGATAAATTTTACCTTATTATAGTTATGAATTTTTTATTAACAATAGAAAGAAAGTGTCAATGTAAAAAGGTGTAGGCACTTTAGGATAAGGAAAACCATTCTACTGTTCTTGCCTTACGTAGTGGCCTGGTATAATTCTGTCACAGTCCCTGTTAATTTTATTTATTTAGTTTCAAATCATTCTATATTTTGTTTTAAGGATTGATTCCTCTCATTTCCATTGTAAAAATTTTCACGACTCCGTTTATACTGTATACTGGACATGAAAGATAAAAGAAAGAAAGTAAAACATTTACAAGTTGTATTGTAGTCTCGACGTTATAATATCTCCTGTCTTTAGTAAATCATAATATGTTATTTGTTATCTTATTTTTTCACATGATTATCAAGGAGAAAAGACGGAATTACTTCAATGACGGGAGCGGCTCATCCAGTGATTGTTAGTCCACTAATAAAGAGTGATGCATGACTTTGGAAAGTACTTTCTTTGAGTAGCAGTGTTTTCTTATATCATTCAGACTTCGAAAACCCCGTTTTGTAAAAACGACAAATCGTTTCATTGGTCATGCAGTGTGCATTTACGGTTCCAGCAATGGCTGCCGATCAACAGTATCATCATCGTTTTCGCTGCCCGATTACAATAATGTAAAGTACATTCAAAAATTAGTCTAGGACAGGAAATATTAGCAATATTTAACAAAGTGAGCTGCGAATTATATGTAATTTATCTAAGTTGTGCATTGAATTATGTCTCCACCTTCTGCTTTCCATGCAAGCAGGAGAGACTGCAGGAAGTGAGTTGTACGAAAAGAAGTCAGTGAGAGCTACCTGTTGTTTTGAGACAGAATCATAGCTAAAAAGTTTCAGGCAGGCTATAGTTTCTATTACATTTCAGATCTCACCACGACGATATGGATTTTCTTTTACAATGTTCGATGACAATACGGTGCTATTCTGAATTAGCGAACATAATGATATTAAACACGATTTTCATTCCTTGGTATAAGCAGGTTGGTGGTTTCGAGGAATGAGCTCCACACAGAACCAAGTTAAAGTTTGCTCCTGCTCCGTTAGAATTATAGCCTTCAGCGGTTGGTTCGTAATGTCAAAGTGATCTGCGTGCTGTGATTGGGAGATCTGAATTTCGTTCCTTTATCATTCGAGTGATGATTTTCGCACAACCTGACTGCTATGTGTTGTAAGTAGGCTGTTTAGGATTTTATATTGGTAGCGCCACGTAGCGCTCTGTACGAAAATCACTGGCTGTGCTGTGTGCAGTCTGTGGCTGGTTTTCATTGTTGTTTGCTATTGTAGTGTTTGGCAGTTGGCTGTTAACAGCGCGTAGCGTTGCGCAGTTGGAGGTGAGCCGCCAGCAGTGGTGGATGTGGGGAGAGAGATGGCGGAACTTTGAGAGCGGACGATCTGGACGTGTGTCCATCATAAAGAGTAAATTTGTAATATTGGATATCATGGACTCATATATATATTATGACTTTTGAACACTATTAACGTAAATACATTTTTTATTCTCTACCAAAATCTTACATTTGCTAACTATGCCTGTCAGTAGTTAGTGACTTCAGTAGTTAGAATCTTTTATTTAGCTGGCAGTAGTGGCGCTCGCATTATTGCAGTAGTTCGAGTAACGAAGATTTTTGTGAGGTAAGTGATCTGTGAAACGTATAGGTTGATGTTAGTCAGGGCCATTTTCTTGTAGGGATTATTGAAAGTCAGACTGCGTTGCGCTAAAAATATTGTGTCAGTTTAAGCAGTCATTTATAATTTTTCTAAGGGGACGTTTCAGTGTGCTCAAAAGAAAGGTACCGCGTGCTAGGTGTTTATTAAGGAGTGGCAAAAATAATTCCATGCAGAATGATCCCCAGATTTTATAACGAATGTCAAACGCAACGGAAATTAAGGAATTTATTAAATTAGGTGGGAAAGATTTGACCTCGACGTACGTCCATATTTTTCTCTAGTGTACTCATTCGTGGAGGACGAAGTTTTATAACTTTGTGTTACTATGAAGTGTTTGTCTGTTTTCGTGTTTACAAAGGATTATTCTCATCATTTTGTATGGATTCCAAATTTTAATGTCATTACCTTTGACATCATTCGTGGTGGTGCTCCTGTGTAACTTCATTTAAGCCAGTTTCTGCAAACGAGGGACTGAATGAACTGTACTATTAATCTGTGCATTTGTTAATTTATGTACTGTTAATCCATGTATTCTATTTGAATTATCACTTATAACAACTAATTTGCACTCTTAAGAGAAATTGCATTTAAAATGTTTCCCCTCATCATACACACTCATGTACTCTAAATGTCCCCCCACTCAAGAAAATTTGTAGTCTTTCTGTCAGTCAGTCAATCCCTAATCACATTTTATGCACAATGAGTGTGTCTGGGGAGTGCATTTGGTCACTATGCAGTCGAACCGTATTACTGGGAGGTAACTTCTGAGATTTAATATTAGGGCTTCGATAAAATTTTAAAAGCATCTCCGACGGTCGATATTGCATGCATGATAGCAGACAGCGAGACGAAAGTATCATTAAGTAGTTTCTTCCTCATTCCGACACCTCAGAACGAGTATCATCTTCCATGATGTGTAATAACTTGCGTGACTATTTTTGGACAGTTGTGGGCACTTCTCTGGAACTGATTGTCTCTTGTAAAATGAGGACAGATCTTTGTGAAAGTTTTGTTAATAGGAGTCGTAGCACTACCTACTACTATCGAAGATAAGTAATAGTCTTGCCATGTTAAGAAATTCAATGGAAGGGGAGCTTTGCCTGGTGTAGATCCTGTGCTACCTTTCCTTCCTGCTTCCGTTTTCTACCAACGTTACTCTTTGATGGTACAGGTAATGACTTCTTTCCTGATACATGTTGCAGGGATAAATAAAAGATTTCAGGCTTGCGACTGAATCTCAGTTTAAAATGCTGTCACCATGACAGCGTATACTATCAAAACTGAAGCAGTTTACATTATGGATCACTTACAATATCATACAATATTTATTGAAGCTAAGGATGCTTACATTAGTGTTTTCTTTCAGAGATTATTGGGAAATAAAGTACCTTTTACGAAAGCATATACCACTATAAAATAAAATTGAGTAGTAGATTAAATTCCAGAATGAGATTTTCACTCTGCAGCGGTGTGTGCGCTGATATGAAACTTCCTGGCAGATTAAAAGTGTGTGCCGGACCGAGACTCGAACTCGGGACCTTTGCCTATCGCGGGCAAGTGCTCTACCAACTGAGCTACCGAAGCGCGACTCATGCCCCCCCCCCCCCCCCCCCCTGTAAAGTTTGGAAGTTAGGAGACGAGGTACTGGCAGTAGTAAAGCTGTTAGGGCGGGGCGGGAGTCGTCCTTGGGTAGCTCAGTTGGTAGAGCACTTGCCCGCGAAAGGCAAAGGTCCCGAGCTCGAGTCTCGGTCCGGCACACAGTTTTAATCTGCCAGGAAGTTTCAGTAGATTAAATTCTTGGTTCAATAATATTTATTAAATACGAGATGATGATGTATCGACTGATAGTGAAGGTAAGTGTTGCAGCTGTGGAAGACGTTGATCTGAATGTCAGTGATGGTTCAGATCATATAACGAGTGAACGCTCTGGTACTGCTTGCGTAGACATTAAGCTACAATTGTAAATAATGTTTTGTAAATGTTAAACGTGGCGTAACCTCTCAAGATACGCGCTATGTATCTATGTGTATGGTCTCTAAGCTTCTTCATCAGCTTTCAACTAGCATTTCACTTATTCATTCGAAAACAAACTACCGGCCGGTCCAATTTGAACACGTCTGTAAATGGCTTTTCAGAATACTCTTGCAAGAGAGAGAAGTGCATGTTCCATTCCTGCTCTCAAACTTTGTTCGTGATATACTGTGAACCATAATGTTACTTTTATTCATTACTCCATGCAGGGCGTAGAGTGTTTCATGGTTATTATTCTTTAGAAACCATAAAATTGGCTAAGTATGGTGTCGTCATACTGATTTGCCTTTGTCTCTTCGCTGCACAATGTCACGGCGTACAACAAGACAGGCTGCGCTGCCTGGCATACATTAAATAAGACACAAGCATTCATTTTGTTTCTTCCATTAGTTCATTTTTGTGTATATTCCACTAGGAATATGCTGGAGTGCATAGGCTTGCGGCAGTATTTTGTTACAATTAATTGCGTGTCACTATATCAGTTGATCCTTTGTAATTGTAAATAGCAATTATTACCACATTTCCGGAGGTGAAATTTGCGTCAGATAGAATAACACTGTTAGCTGCACTAAATTCACAGAAACGGTTTATTTTATGTTGGATGGAGCCAACAACTTTCACGAACACAGCCTGTGTATATGCAATTTGTATTCGAACCTCAGGGCTAAAGCAAGTTTTTAATAGAAAGTGACGAAGAGGGCACAAATTAATATTTCTGTAATATCTGACAGTATTCTAGAGCTGATCAATTTAGTAAAGCAACGCTGCTCATAGTAAGAACATCCCACATTGTAAGCTACAACGCAAAAGGCTTCTTAGTCAGTTTTTGTATAACATTTATTTGAACTGTAGCTGCAATATTCTTCTGTTGTACATCCGTCGTGTACGTCCAACTTAATCCTTATCGAGGATTTGTTTTAGAATCATTTCTTTCCGTTTTACTATGATCTGACAACATTAACTCTTATTTTCGTATCTTTGTTTGTCAAACCATATCGGTTTTCTGTATTTCTAAAGGGGTTCCGGCGCTGAGGAAGTCTTTATACGTACAGTGAGAATATACTTGGTTCATCAGAGAATAAATTCCGGGTCACTGGTGTATCTCGTGTTGTGTCAAAGGCTCTATAAATTACAATATGTTTTTAAGTAAATTAAAATGATGATGTGAACAGGACGTTTCACATAATGGTTCAAATCCTATCATTCAGACAGGAAACGAAGAGTGTCCGCTACGAAGTCGTCAGTAACAATGTAATTGGGCAATAATTACAAGTGGTGTCTCACAATGGTTCATTATAACACGTTTATTTTATCTTGTTTAGAGGGTTAGCATTTCCTTTGTAGTATTACAACATGTTAAGACTGTTTTGTTTGTATATGATACAAACATTGCAGTAAACACAAAAACCAAGCATAGTTTTACGAAGAGGGGTTAATGAAGATATTGATAAATTGTACCGAGGCCATTCACTGTCTCTTATGTCTGAAATATAACGAAAATAGAAACAGAAAACACTGTAAATAGCTTGTATAAAAACTTAGTAACAGATCCGACTGAGAGGAGTACACAACACATATTTTGTAGCAAACAGTGCAGATCCTATCAGACACATGTGAAATAAACATAAAAATACTCTCATACTTCACATGCTTCCATTTCATGATATCATGCGGCACCATTCATTTCGGTAACTTATCAAGCCGAGCTAATATCTCATCATTCTTGAGTAGTTTAGTTCCCCACGTCTTTCCACACTGATTTTTCCGAATGATTCTCTGAACTTCAATCTAATATTCATCATGTCCGCCCCCGGTTGCTGAGTGATCAGGGCCCGGGTTCGATTCCCGGCTGGATCGGAGATTTTCTCCACTCAGGGACTGTATGTTGTGTTGTCCTAATCATCATCATTTTATCCCCATCGACGCGCAAGTCGCCGAAGTGGCGTCAGATCGAAAGACTTGCACCCGGCGAACGGTCTACCCGCCTGGAGGCCCTAGTCACACGACATTTACATTTTTATCTGTCTTCATCATTACTCTGAGTCGGGGTAGGCTCGTGGATACGCCTTACAATGCAATATGGGAATTAAGAATCTGTATCGGACCTTGATGTGATCCAGTTGGAGTCTCTTCCCGCGTCTCTGGGCATTTTCCAAGTTTGGCTGCTCTTCTTGTGATTCATGGATGGTGTATTCACTATTTCTAGCTCAAATTTGTTGCGGATATCAATTAGTCTGTTTGTTTTCTCATTCCTATTTGCTTCTCACTTTCTCCCGTAGTTCTTTTATCTATTCCTTCCTCCTGAACTGCATTGCGGTTCCCCACGCTTATCAGATTTTCATCCTTCTTTACATAATTAGCCACTAAGTATCCTCATATGCCATCTCTACCATTTCATCTCTAGTTGTAATGTCGGCATGTATATTTGAACAACTTTTGTTGCAATTATTTAGTTGCCGATTCTAATGACAACAACACTATCAATGAACGTATTCACAATAACTCGTTCTCTGTTCTCCCTTCGTGTTCGTAACTAATCGGACTCCCGTTACACCGTTTTCTCCTGCCATAGATATTACCGTGTATTTGCTTTGCCATAAATCTCCATCTTCTCTACATTGCACTTCACTGACACCCAGTATACCTTGCTTGAACCTTTGTGTTTCTCATTTCAGGTTTTCTAGATTCCCTATCAAGTTCAGACTCTGACATTGCACACTCTGACTAGTAGAATATTAACCTTTCGTTGGTTATTCAATTTTTTTCTCATGGTAACCCCCATCTCTCTCGTTGGCAGTCCCATCCTAAAGGTTTGAATAGGGAATAATCTAAAATCTTTTGTGATCGAATATATCATCATGACATTTATTCAATTAGGGGCCACTTTGTACACGTTATTTTCCTTTGACGTGATGGTTTCCATGTCTTGAGCTCCACATGCCATTGATCATCTATGATTCTTCCGTCTTTTAGGACCATTTTACGAGCGTTGGAACTTAAATAGTGACAACTACTTATTCACAACCGATACAAAAGAGTTACATGTTTGCACCTGTTACCGTCGTTCCAAATAGTCACCAGCCTTATGTAGAACCCGCTGCCAGCGATGTGGAAGGCGTAGTATTACGTAGGCAGAGACTGTTCTGTTGATAGTGCGAATGGAGCGGTATACTGCCTGTCGAATCTATGGAACAGTTCTGAAGCGAATGCCACGAAACGAAAACTGAAACGCCAGTCGAACGAATGGCGTCATTATGGGTCGCCGAGAAAGTCGAAAGTGCGTCAGAGCCCCAATATGGTAAAAGTTATGGTGATTCTCGTGTACGACTGTAACGGTGTTATCCTATCGCATTAGGTTCCTCCACGGCAGACAGTCAGTGCACATTATTACTGTTCGTTTTTGGAACATCACCTGCGATCAGCTTTGCGAAAGAAGCGGTGACACTTTCTGTGCAAGCCACCCATGGTTTTGCACGATAATGCGCAGGTGCATACAGCGCAAGCTGTGGCCGCTCTGTTCGGTCGATGGGATTGGGAAGTACTGTACCATCCACCACACTCTCCGGACTTAAGTCTTTGTAACTTTCATTTGATGAAGGAACCGCTTCGTGGAATTCGCTTCAGAACTGTTCCAGAGATTCGACAGGCAGTAGACCATTCCATTCGCACCATCAATAGAACAGGCTCTCCTAACGGTATACTACACAACGATGGCTACTACTTTGAAGGACAGTAACAGGTGCAATCATGTAACTGTTTTGTATCGGTTATCGGTATATAGTAGCTGCTGTTTGAGCTCCAACCCTCGTACCATTCAAAGGGAAAGAGGTTGCCTGAATCTACATTCAGTCATCGTCACTTTTTGACATCGCCGGTGGCTAAACGTCGGTGCCTCTTTATATGTCGAGAACGTGTTTCCATGGCTGTCAATGGTAGTGATATTTATTCAGGATTTAAGCAGCGTTTAAGATCGAACTGTAGAGTCAGGACTCTTTGATGACCAATCAGAAACACCACCCTTAGTCTCTTACACGTGAGCCGCCATCCCCCACCTCCAGATTAACTGTAAGAAATTACTAAATAAGTAAATAATTTTCTTCTAGCTTTCTCGAATCGCTGGTATCAATACGCACTTGTAATGATGGGTTTAGCCATTTGCTCTATAAGTAATCCACTATTCAGGTAAACAAGGATAAGGTGATTGCCAGATTTTCATTGCTGCTGTTGGTGTTGTGTTCGTGAACCTCATGGTGGTGGGTGGGTTCAGCTGTTGGTAGGATAGAAATTACAGTCCACTGCAGTGGCGTGATCTGCAGTGATGGTGGTGATGGGATTCGAACTACCGTTCAAGAAGCCTTCTATCAGTAACAGTTACATTGACAGAATCGAACATAGGAGAGTTGCCTGTTGTCGTGTGGTCGGCCTTAGTGGCTGCAGCAAGCCGGCGTTAGCTGTGGTCTGCCAGGTAGGCGCTGCGTGGCAATGGTGGCTGCCAACCTCTTTCTGTAGTCAACTCAGCTGAGAACTGTGCCGCAAAACAGCGAAAACAGCGATGGGTACTGGCGATAGGTAGCAGAAGGCAGCATGGGTTGCCGGTCTGCTTCCCTAGTGGTGTCTTAAAGTAGAGGAGCATGTGGGGTTAAGCCGTGGCCTCAAGCATTGCTGATGACGATGGCGTGCTTCTGCTTTCGGCAACTGACAGAAACACTGTAGGCCCACATGGGTCTGCGGATAGTGATAGTGCAGCTGGGCAGTTAGGATGCTCAGGATCGAACCTACAGCTCACCAGGAAGGTGGCAGCGAAGGCATCAAGTTGACTGCATACTAATTGAATTCAGACGCCTGCAGCAATTAACAGTGAAGTATGTCAATGGCGGCTGGCTGCTTCATCTCGAACTGCAGGCGGTCTTTTCGCGCAGGTGTCGACTGGCGTCGACTGCACCAACGGGGCATACTATACGCAACTCATGCTTTAACTTAGATGATATACAGGGCGATTATAACTAAAGCTCAACTTTCTAAACGTTCTAGAGATAACACCACTGGTCAGAATGACGTCAAATTGTAACGGAATTTAAACGTATGGCAAAAATAGGTGTGAAAAATTAATCAATAGTTGGTGCTGTATATGTCAGAATACGTAAGTGAAGACACCAGTCACGCAAACGACTCATTCAAGTTGGTATGAACACCCCTGGTACACGGCCTTTCCTCCTTTCGAGTCTGCGATGTTCGCCTTGGCTGTCTCAATGCAGGATCGCGCTCTGCTTTGTAAAGCTGTGTAACAAGAATGATGACTGTGCACACGTCGCTCTACTGAAGTTCCTGATACTGAAGGGTTTGAAAAAAGGCATTGGTCCGATGGGTCTGAAGAAAATGATTCGGAAATTCGAAAAGACGGGTTCCTTTGGTGTGCAACCTGGTAGAGAGAGGAAACGAATTGATTCGACGTCAGTGGAAGCAGCAGTCACAGCATTGCAGGAGGATACGAGTGGTGGTGTACAAAAGTTTAGTGCATAGAAAATTACCCGAACATTGGACATATCCGTGAGCATGATGATTAAAATCCGACGAAACATCCTTCTTTACTATCTATTGAAAAGACAGGTTTCCTTTACAATTTCTTGCTCCCATGATAGAAGACAATTACTGGCCGTGGAAGATTTTGTGGACAGACGAAGCCCACTTCCATCTGACAGGATACGTCAATACACCGAATTGTCGAATATGGGCAACGCAAAATCCCCACGCAAATCAACTAGTACCACTTCATCCCGAAAAGGTTACTGTGCTGTGCAGGTTTACAGCATCAATTATCACAGGCCCATATTTTTTCGAAAAGACAGGTGCTTTCAAACCTTTTACCTGTACCGTCACCGGTAAGCGCTATGAGTGTCATTTGCGCAACCACATCATTCCAGCTCTCCAACAGCGTGGATGTTTGGATGGGATCATTTTTATGCAAGACTGCGCCCCTCTGAACATTGTAAATCCAGTTAAGAATCTGCTGAAACGCCATTTCGGAAATCCTACAACTATCAGCCTCCATTTCCCTACAGCCCGGCCGTCCCGATCACCTGATCTTAATCCGTGTGACTTCTGGCTGTGGGGCTATTTGAAAGATGTGCCCGCATCTCGTGGTCGTGCGGTAGCGTTCTCGCTTCCCACGCCCGGGTTCCCGGGTTCGATTCCCGGCGGGGTTAGGGATTTTCTCTGCCTCGTGATGGCTGGGTGTTGTGTGCTGTCCTTAGGTTAGTTAGGTTTAAGAAGTTCTAAGTTCTAGGGGACTGATGACCATAGATGTTAAGTCCCATAGTGCTCAGAGCCATTTGAACCATTTTTTGAAAGATGTGGTCAGTGTTCCGATTGCAAACTTAGCTGCACTGACGACACGCATTGCCCCACACATTCTGAACGTGACCCCGGAAGCATGCTGTTTCTTTATTTCAACCTGTTGCAGAAAACGCTGGACAGCAAACTGAACACATTTTGCGCCAGTCACACGGAAAGTAATAAATGGTTCAAATGGCTGTGAGCACTATGGGACTTAGCATCTATGGTCACCAGTCCCCTAGAACTTAGAACTACTTAAACCTAACTAACCTAAGGACATCAAACAACTCCCAGTCATCACGAGGCAGAGAAAATCCCTGACCCCACCGGGAATCGAACCCGGGAATCCGGGCGTGGGAAGCGAGAACGCTACCGCACGACCACGAGACGGAAAGTAATAATCCGATTTTATTTTTATAGATGCTTTTATGCCGTTTTTGGTTTCAGGACAATTAAAAACCGATTTTTTTCATCCGATGTGATATGACCTTGCCGTGTTGGATGGGCTTATGTAACTAACAGTATCACACCTATACACCCATGCACACCGAGTAGTACAGTTTGTTTAACGTCAGATGTACAGCTTAGGCATTGTTGTCTGGTTCATATGTCATTTGTAGTCGACCACTATTAAATTAAGATGTCTACAGCGCCAGGTATTGCTACATTTTGTAACTATTTATTTTTCCCCTTCTCCCATAATATTCCGTTGCAATTTGACGTAATTCTGACCAATGGTGTTGTTTCTACAGCGGTTTGAAAGTTTAATTTTAATTATATCACCCTGTATATAAGCATCGTATCAGCACCCCACTGGCAGTCATACCATTTGACAATGATTAAGGTATGCTTGGCCCTAATGTTGTGTGGTTTTAATTACTTGACGCGCCCTGAAACCCGTCAACTTGTTACTCAATGTTACTACCGCGAGACTATGCATTCTTACATCCTGGCTGGTATCTCCCGCGTCGTCATCACACTCAGTAAGAGTTCTTGCAGACTAAGCAAGCGCTATTTCTCATCGCCCTATGACGTCATTCTGCTGAATCACTACTGGAGCAGTTCGTTAGACCAACCTAAGATGTGGCGCAACACTCCATATTGTAAATCATAGGCCGTTTCGAGTATGTTGCAAGCAGACCTATCTCAGATTGACATTATGCTACGTGATGCTACGTATTCTCAGTGAAAAGGCCGAAGACCACCGGCAATGTGTTTTACTTTTCCGCTGATCGCTGCTGTTGGCAATTCGTTAGCGTTAGCCATAGCAACCTGGCTATGTATAGAGTAGCCAATGAGAACCGCTAAATCTAATGATTTCTATCCGCTGAAGATGACTGATTTGTTTTGCTTTCGACACGGAGAAAACTCGATTATGTATTACTGATCTAGCTGTTCAAATCATTTTCATAATGAAAGTCGTAAGTATGAATTATCAGCTACAGTATGATGTGTCGTTTGAATGGAGTTAGCCATTAAAGATTTATCAAATCCACATTGTCTTTCATACTATCCATTATAAATGAATGTCAGTTACATGTCGGCAGTTAAAGACTTCAGGACATCGTAACATCAGAACTTCAAGTTGAAGAACAGTCGTTAATTATGCTGTCGTAGATGAAGCGGGAATTATTATCCAAGAGATTGCTGGTTCGCGTCTGGCTCTCTACAAATATTTCTTTAATAACCTTCGGTGTTGTTGTTGTTGTGGTCTCCAGTCCTGAGACTGGTTTGATGCAGCTCTCCATGCTACTCTATCCTGTGCAAGCTTCTTCATCTCCCAGTACCTACCGCAACCTACATCCTTCTGAATCTGTTTAATGTATTCATCTCTCGGTCTCCCTCTACGATTTTTACCCTCCACGCTGCCCTCCAATACTAAATTGGTGATCCCTTGAGGCCTCAGAACATGTCCTACCAACCGATCCCTTCTTCTAGTCAAGTTGTGCCACAAACTTCTCTTCTCCCCAATCCTATTCAATACCTCCTCATTAGTTACGTGATCTACCCACCTTATCTTCAGCATTCTTCTGTAGCACCACATTTCGAAAGCTTCTATTCTCTTCTTGTCCAAACTAGTTATCGTCCATGTTTCACTTCCATACATGGCTACACTCCATACAAATACTTTCAGAAACGACTTCCTGCCACTTAAATCTATACTCGATGTTAACAAATTTCTCTTCTTCAGAAACGATTTCCTTGCCATTGCCAGTCTACATTTTATATCCTCTCTACTTCGACCATCATCAGTTATTTTACTCCCTAAATAGCAAAACTCCTTTACTACTTTAAGTGTCTCATTTCCTAATCTAATTCCCTCAGCATCACCCGATTTAATTTGACTACATTTCATTGTCCTTGTTTTGCTTTTGTTGATGTTCATCTTATATCCTCCTTTCAAGACACTGTCCATTCCGTTCAACTGCTCTTCCAAGTCCTTTGCTGTCTCTGACCGAATTACAATGTCATCGGCGAACCTCAAAGTTTTTACTTCTTCTCCATGAATTTTAATACATACTCTGAATTTTTCTTTTGTTTCCTTTAATGCTTGCTCAATAAACAGATTGAATAACATCGAGGAGAGGCTACAACCCTGTCTCACTCCTTTCACAACCACTGCTTCCCTTTCATGCCCCTCGACTCTTATAACTGCCATCTGATTTCTGTACAAATTGTAAATAGCCTTCCACTCCCTGTATTTTATACTTGCCACCTTCAGAATTTGAAAGAGAGTATTCCAGTTAACATTGTCAAAAGCTTTCTCTAAGTCTACAAATGCTAGAAACGTAGGTTTGCCTTTTCTTAATCTTTCTTCTAAGATAAGTCGTAAGGTTAGTATTGCCTCACGTGTTCCAACATTTCTACGGAATCCAAACTGATCTTCCCCGAGGTCCGCTTCTACCAGTTTTTCCATTCGTCTGTAAAGAATTCGCGTTAGTATTTTGCAGCTGTGACTTATTAAACTGATAGTTTGTAATTTTCACATCTGTCAACACCTGCTTTCTTTGGGATTGGAATTATTATATTCTTCTTGAAGTCTGAGGGTATTTCGCCTGTCTCATACATCTTGCTCACCAGATGGTAGAGTTCTGTCATGACTGACTCTCCCAAGGCCATCAGTAGTTCTAATGGAATGTTGTCTACTCCCGGGGCCTTGTTTCGACTCAGGTCTTTCAGTGCTTTGTCAAACTCTTCACGCAGTATCTTATCTCCCATTTCGTCTTCATCTACATCCTCTTCCATTTCCATAATATTGTCCTCAAGCACATCGCCCTTGTATAAACCCTCTATATACTCCTTCCACCTTCCTGCCTTCCCTTCTTTGCTTAGAACTGGGTTTCCATCTGAGCTCTTGATATTCATACAAGTGGTTCTCTTCTCTCCAAAGGTCTCTTTAATTTTCCTATAGGCAGTATCTATCTTACGCCTGGTGAGACAAGCCTCTACATCCTTACATTTGTCATCTACCCATCCCTGCTTAGCCATTTTGCACTTCCTGTCGATCTCATTTTTGAGACGTTTGTATTCCTTTTTGCCCGCTTCATTTACTGCATTTTTATATTTTCGCCTTTCATCAATTAAATTCAATATTTCTTCTGTTACCCAAGGATTTCTATTTCTTTTTACCTACTTGATCGTCTGCTGCCTTCACTACTTCATCTATCAGAGCTACCCACTCTCCTTCTACTGTATTTCTTTCCCCCATTCCTGTCAATTGTTCCCTTATGCTCTCCCTGAAACTCTCTACAACCTCTGGTTCTTTCAGTTTATCCAGGTCCCATCTCCTTATATTCCCACCTTTTTTCAGTTTCTTCAGTTTCAATCTGCAGTTCATAACCAATAGATTGTGGTCAGAATCCACATCTGCCCCTGGATATGTCTTTCAGTTTAAAACCTGGTTCCTAAATCTCTGTCTTACCATTATATAATCTATCTGATAACTTTTAGTATCTCCAGGATTCTTCCAGGTACACAACCTTCTTTTATGATTCTTGAACCAAGTGTTAGCTATGATTAAGTTATGCTCTGTGCAAAATTCTATAATGCGACTTCCTCTTTCATTTCTTCCCCCCCAGCCCATATTCACCTACTATGTTTCCTTCACTCCCTTTTCCTACTGACGAATTCCAGTCACCCATGACTATTAAATTTTCGTCTCCCTTCACTACCTGAATAATTTCTTTTATCTCGTCATACATTTCATCATTTCTTCATCATCTGCAGAGCTAGTTGGCATATAAACTTGTACTACTGTAGTAGTAGTTAGCTAAACGATTATAGACGTTAGAAGCAGAAAAAAAATGTACCATGCTTCCATAGTAAGATAATTTGCTAACTACGTCTGTTTTACTATTAAAGAGGATGTGCACTTCTATATATCTTTTAGAGATTTTTATGTGAACTCTACGCAGAATCGGAGCGGAAAGGAATATGTGGAAAACACCGATAAGGGACAGGATGATAGGACATCTGCTGAGACATGAGGGAATGACTTCCATGGTACTAGAGGGAGCTGCAGAGAGCAAAAACTGCAGAGGAAGACAGAGATTGGAATACGTCAAGCAAATAATTGAGGACGTAGGTTGCAAGTGCTATTCTGAGATGAAGAGGTTAGCACAGGAAAGGAATTCGTAGCGGGCCGCATCAAACCAGTCAGTAGACTGATGACCAAAAAAAAAAAAAAAATAAGAACTCGAAGACAACTTCTCTCTTCGTATCGTAGATTTGAAGATGTCTGCTACTCATCCGAATTCGGTCGTTATCTTGTTACTGCTGGATTGTGCTGCTGTGAAATTTATTAGAATTTGAAAGAAATATGGAAATATCTAATGACGTACTGTTTTCTGTTTTATAAATACGTATGTTGAAATACTTATTTTATTTTAGCTACTTTATTTACCACTAACTGCAGTTGTTACTAGTCACAAATCAATAATTTTCAGAATTACGGATAGTGACAGAATATGGTATCAGAAATATTATAATGAGGAATGAAAGGACGGTTGTGTCATCCTGTTTTGTCTTTGTGAAGATTTCTGCAAGACACCGGAGGTTGCGTGTTGACTGCTAGAAGTGTTCGTTTTCCAGCCAAGTCAGCGTATCTCGGAATCTTTCTCGATGAAGCTAGAATGCAACAGGGCATTCGTCATGAGTGTTTAGTAGCCGATGTTTTGAACCTATCTCGCGATTCAAGGCTCACTGTTCTTCACTAATGAGACTATCTCAGAGGTGATGGAATATAAAGGACTATCTGGGTCCGCTGAGAAAGATGTCAGTTACAATCAGTGGTACAGCACGTTGCGTAATTTGTCTCACGCCTCGCACAAGAACGTTAGTTGCGGACACAGACACAAAAGGGACCTGTTGCGATGTCATGATATACCGGAGGAAGGAATTTTTGCGACTGGTGAAGTAGATGGCCGATCTTATTTCAGCTGTGGAACGTCGATAAACCGTTAGTCTTCGGTGGAAAATATAACTTACAGATTTCTTGAAACGTTGGAGGTTTCATTAAACATCTTTCGCATTATGCCATGAAGAGGCGACATTTTACATGTACGTCGAAAGATTTGCTTGTTTAAACAAATGGACTGCACCCTAGAAAATATAAGTAAAGTTGATTACCAGTCAACGAAGGTAGACGCTCAACTGCCTCGCGTAAATCTACTGATACGTTACCTGATGAAAAGTACACAAAACACTATACAACGGGGAACTGACCACCAGATGCCACCAGAGACGGACCCACCAGTATAAAGGGAGGGAACGGGTATTGCGTTTTTAGTACAGTAGCAGTGGCAGCAGAGTGGGTCAGGCAGGGGTGCTCAGTTACTTTAAACGTGGAGTAGTCATTGGATGTCGTCTGATTAACAAATCCATCAGGGACCTTTCAACCCTTCTAATACTACCCAAGGAGACTATTGCGCATCTGATTTCAAAACTGAAATGGGAAGGAATGATCACAGTGAAACCAAAGTCAAGTAGACCTTATGTACACGCAGACAGGGAGAGTGGTTAAAAAAAAGCATGATAGCAGCGGAGATTACTCGTGAGTTACATAGTTGCTATCGGTAGTCCACGTAGTCGAATGACTGTAGTTAGTTGAGAGTTAAAAGGAATGGATCACAACGGTCTAGCAACGCCCCATAAGCCACATATGTCCGTTGTTAATGCTAAGCGACGCTTGAGGTGGTGCAAACAGCAACGCCTCTGGAAAGTGGATGACTGGATACGAGTGATTTTGGGTGATGAATCACGCTATACCCTGTAGCAATACGACAGAGAGTTTTTGCTTTGGCGATTATCCAGAGAAAGTTATTTGCTCTCATGTGTGATGCGAATAGTGAAATACGGAGAAGGTGAGTTACTGTATGGGATTGTATTTCGTACTTAGGGTGCGGTCCTCCTGAACATCCGCTTATTGAGCTTAAGGAAAAGCTAAATACAGAAAGATACGAACGAATTTTACAGCATTGTTTCTGTGTACAGTAGAGGAGCGGTTGAAAAATGAGGATTCTTTGTGCCAACATGGTAATGCACCCTGTCATAAAGCAGCATCGGTGAAGCAACGATTTGTGGACAATAATATTCCTGCCATGTACTGGTCTGACTAGAGTGCCGACCTGAACACGCTGAACGTGTTTGAGATGAATTACAAAGTCAACTGTGCATCAGATCCCGTCATCCCACTTCACTACCTCCTCTGGCTTTGCCGTAACGGCCCCTTATCAGTTAGAGGGCTCGCACAACAGCCAAGCAAGGTGTTCTGCCTACCTCCCTTCAAGAACTCAAATCAAAATATCGCCAGTGAATGTAAACATCAACAAACTTTCGGCATAAACATGGCACTACTTCGTGACAATCCATGTGATAGCCTGCCGCCGTGGCCGAGCGGTTCTAGGCGCTTCAGTCTGGAGCCGCGCGACCGCTATGGTCACAGGTTTGAATCCTGCCTCGGGCATAGATGTGTGTGATGTCCTTAGGTTAGTTAGGTTTAAGTAGTTCTAAGTTCTAGGGGACTGATGACCTCAGATGTTAAGTGCCATAGTGCTCAGAGCCATTTGAACCAATTTTTTTTCCGTGTGACAGAGATCGACCAATTGGAAATAATGTGACTAAGTGTAGCATTCCGCAGAATCGGTGTTATAAGGACGCCAGCTGAGTCAGACTGGACAGTGTGAACCTACAGATAGGACAGCTCCGGCCAATACCTGCGACAGGTCCAGCCCAGTGTCCACCTGCTTAGCTGGGTGGTACCGTTCTTGCCTCCCATGCACTGCACCCGGGTTCGATTCCCGTCTGAAGATTTTCTTCGCTTGTGAACTGGGTGTTGTGTTGTCTTCATCATTATTTCACCCTCATCAATGGCCGCAAGTCACCCGATGTGGCGCTGACTGAAAAAAGACTTGCACTTGGCGGGCGAACCCTAATGGGACCTCCTGGCCAGCAATGCCATATGATCATTTCATTTAAAGCCCAGAATTCACTCGCCGTAGTCTTCTGTAGAATATTGTAGGGAGTTAACGCCACTTTGGAATGGTGTAGCGTAGTATTTCTGTTGTTATTATTTCTTTTCATTGTCTTCTAACTTTTATCTAATTTTTGCCACCACAAGAATTTTTGTGTTTCTTTTTGTTCTTGAGTTTCGAAACTAGAGCACGCCAAGAAAGTGTCTTCAGCTTGATCGCTAGTTCTTTCCTGCCGACCGCAGGACACTACAGGATTCTACTCTTGAGGATGAATGGTCTGCCATTTCTCCACAGACATTCAGCCACGTAATTGAAAGTGTTACCAGAAGAAGGGTTCAGACCGTCATAAAGGTGAATGGTGGATACACCCCATATTAATGCCCACTAATATGTGTCCAGACACTTATGATCCGATAATATATTTTAAGGTAGCTTTAACGTGACGTGACTGTCACCTCCTTACACTGTGCTCGCACTGACCGGGTAGGAAGCGGTAATTTTCTCCTAGTCTGTAAGCACTACAGATTGAGGACGCAGTTTACTCAGTAGGCTGCACATTCAAGGTGAGCCGAGAGATTCATCCTGAACAAGGGGAACATTGATTCTCGCTGCTTTACATTTTGCAGACGACATCCGCAGGTGGTGATAGATTTTGTTCTTTAGAGTGTCCAAATACAACAATAGATCTTAAAGAAATCAATGAACTATTTTCAGAATATGAGGAACGAAAACTGCTAGATGTGAAGTTCTGAACTCTGTTACTTGTCACATCTGGTAAATCGCCCTCCCTCTCCTGCTCCTCTCCTCCCCACCCAAACAGCGAAATACTCACTCAAAAACATAAAAGGGACATCTCAGTATATTTGCCTTTTCAAAAACTTACATATAAGATCACATAGTCAACCCAAAGGAACAGCAGGTGAATGCCATCTCAGATATCATTTTTTTTTTGAGTCATCAGTCTTTTGATGATTTAATGCGGCCCACAAATTTCTCCCCTGTGGCAGCCTCTTCATCGCAGAGTAGCAGTACAGATACCTCTAGCACCATGGAAGTTATTTCCTGATTTTATAACAGACGTCCTATCGTCCTGTTCCTTCTTCTTGTCAGTGTTTTCCATATATTCCTTTCCACGCCGATTCTGCACAGAATTTCTTCATTCCTTACTTTATCAGCAGACTTAACTTTCAAAATGCGTCTATAGCACTACATGTCAAATGCTTCGATTCTCTTCTGCTCTGGTTTTCCCACTGCTCATACTTCACTACCACGCAATGCTCTGCTCCGAACGTACATTCTCAGAAATTTCATCTTAAAATTATGGCCTATGTTTGATACCCGTGCAGTCCTCCTGACCACCTTTTTGCCACTGTTAATCTGCTTCTTGATGCCATCCTTGATCCTTCGAAGGTTATTTTGCTGCCTAGGTAGCAGAATTCCATACCTTTATCTGCTTTGTGACCATCAGTCTTGTGTTAAGTTTCTCGCAGTTCCCATTTCCGCTACTTCTCATTATGTCAGTTTTTCTCCTATTCATTCTCAATCCATAATTTCTCTATTTTCTTTATTTTCACTGAACATAGAAATCTCGTCAGTTAGTCTTATCATTGATATCCTTTCACCTTGAAGTGTAATCCCACTCTTGAACCTTTCTCTCATTTCCATCATTGCTTCTTAGATGCATGGATCCGACATTATGGGCGAAAGACCACATCTCTTTCTTACACCCTTTTTAATCTCAGTACTTGGTTCTTGGTCTTCCATTTTTATTACTCCTTCTTGGTTCGTGTAAGTGTTGTATATTACCCATCTCTCCCTATAGCTTATACATATTTTCCTCAGAATTTTGAACATTTTGCACCCTTTGACACTGTCGAATCCTTTTTACAAGTCGACAAATCCTATGAATGTATCTTGATTTTCCTTTGGTCTGCTTCCATCATCAGCCACAATCTCAGAACTGCCTCTCTGGTGCATTTAACTTTCCCAAAAGCAAACTATTCGTCATTTAACACATCCTCAATTTACTTTAACATTCTTGTGCATATTATCCATGTCAGGAACTTGGATGCATGAGCTGTTAAGCTGATTGTGCCATAATTCTCGTACTTGTCAGCTCTTGCTATCTTTGAAATAGTGTGGATGAAGTTTTTCCGGAAGTCTGATGGTATATAGCCAGTGTCATACATTCTACACACTAACTTGAATGATCGTTTTATTGCCCCTTTCCCCAAGCGATTTTAGAAATACTAATGAAATGTTATCTACCCCTTCTGTCTTATTTGATCTAAAGTCTTCCGAAGCTGTATTAAATTCTGATTCTAGTACTGGATCTATTTTGTCTTCTATATCGACTCCAGTTTCTTCTTCTGTCACATGATACAAGCCTTTTTTTCTCATAGAGGCCTTCAATTTACTCTTTCCACTTATCCTCTCTCTCCTCCTCATTTAGCAATGGAATTCCCATTTCGCTCTTACTGTTACCACCGTTGCTTTTAATGTCACCGAGGGTTGTTTTGACTTTCCTGTATGCTGAGTCAGTCCTTCCGACAATCATCTCTTTTTGGATTTCTTCACATTTTTATGCAGCCATTTCATCTTAGCTTCTCTGCACTTCGTGTTTCTGTTTATTTATGTTCAAAGAGATTTGTGTTTCTATATCCCTGAATTTTACTGAACAATTTTGTACTTCCTTATTTCACGGATCAGCTGAAGTATTTCTTCAGTTACTAATGCTTTCTTCACAGTTACCTTCTTCGTATCCTTGTAAGACAGCATCTAGCCTTGACAATGGACTTCATTCGGCGAGAAGAGGTCCAGACGGTTTTTCAGTTACTCTACATTCAACTGAAGAAACTCATCGACAAATACCATCAAGCTGCCAAATCGTTGCGATGTTCACCGCAACATTTCAGCAGTTGTTCGAAATATACACTTTCTGTCGAATATATATCAAGGCAGAGTGCAAGTGAGTCTAGAAGCGATAGTGCACCTTAGAGTTCGACACATCAGGGACGGCGTTCTGCAAGGTACTAGACCTCGCATTGTTCGCTCGGCAGCTTCTTGAGATGGATCTGTGAGCTCTGAAAACTGGAATTACTGGTGGGTTTGAAAGCGTTTGTTACTGATAACGCAACATATTCGTCGTCTGTTCCTCTTCGTATAATAACTGTTGCATGTGGTACACGTTTCCTGGCAGACACTTTGGTCAGCTCTCAACAAATCGGCCACCTACATTCACAGTGGCATTAGAGGCACATTCAGTCATGACAGCTATTTCTGCCATAGTGTTTCGTCACCAGGTCGATCCACCTGTGCTCACAGACCACCGACACGTACAAACAACTACACTGCCTCGATTAACGTCAGTGGTGAAGGAGATCATCTGACTGTCTGGTTCAAATTATACACCACCTGCATCGATCCAAAGCGACCAGTGTGCTCTTTAAGGAGGTAAATAATATTTGGTACTGGGCCAGCGGTCTAGGGATATCGCCTTTGACAAGTAACCAAAAGTACTTTTGTCCTGAGTTTGATCTCAGCCACTGTTTAAATATTTGATAAAAATCATCACCAATGGTGGTAGTAGAGCTCCACCAGGAGAAGCCATCCTCGTTCTGCCAATGGCCTTGTCATACATGGCGGAGAAGCGGACAGAGGCGTAAAACTACCCATAAAAGGCGGAAGAATCAGCAGTGATTAACGGGAGTAGAATGACTTATGAGTAGGGAAGGACGGCAGAAAGTGAGTTACTGTGAGCAGTTGGGTGACAGGGTTGTTCTCATCAGAACTGACTGCAAACCAACGCCGACGACGTAAGTTACAGTATACACACAAACGGCGCAAGCAGAAGATGAAGAGAGAGAGAAAGTATATGATGAGTCTGAACCGTAATTCAGTATACAAAGTTAGGTGAAAATCTAATAAGCAGGGGGGACTGGAAGGCGGTTACAGAGGAATGACTAGAAGTAGAGGTTGCAGGAGGACATGGCCTAGACAGTAAAAGTCCGAGAGGAGAAATATTTATTGATTTTGTAACACTTATGTTTGACATCGGTTGTACCTACCACATGTAACTTTTTTGTTTTCTTATGCTTAATGTGGCATCTTTGTCACGGAGTTCTTTGATTCACCCTCTAGATATATGTTTATTCGTACTTCCTGATACATTATCTCACTGTAATTAATGTACACATGTAATTTTAAAAACTATATTTTGCTAGAACAGTGTTATGTTAAAATAGTATTTGTAGAACTGGTTCCAGCGTAGGGAACTTAGGTTTGTACTTACATAAAACCTGGAAGGAGGACCCTCCACATGGTGGGAATAGAAAAGGTGTCTTTGTGGCACAGTCAGTAGAAGGGTAGCTTACGATATGTTCATATCTAGCGAGCTGAATGACGCTAGGTAAGCAACAAGACTGCGTAATAGTGCCTTGGATGTGGAAGAGTACAGGCTAATAGTTCATGGCATTTTTTGGTTGGCTCTGAATCACAAACATCCGGCTCCAAGACGGTTATTTTCAGAGCATTTATACATCAAGACCCAGGAGGATGTTGTCGTCTTTATTTCAGCCGCAGAAGATACCCAAAGTCACGAACAACGTATCGCGTGAAAACATAAAATTGTGCACATTTGCGTGGTCCAATAATCCACTTCAAATGCAAATAATGAGAGTTTTCCTTTCAAATGCGTGAATATAAGGTTGACACAATCCTCAGACATTTTACCCAGACGTGATCTTTCTCCGAATGATGCAGTATATTCTTGTGTCCTATTTAAATGAACGGTAAAGTACTTATTGGATGGATAGTGCTCATTAACGTTTTTAGTAAATTTCTTAAGTTCTCAGCTGGTTCTGTTCTGAAGTGCTCTGCGTAAGTTTTCAAATGTGAATGGCTAAAGTTTTGCAAAAGTGTAGATGCAAAGAGAAGAACTAATTTAGTTGCTTAAAAGTCATTCTTATTAAAATCTCTATTCAGCATTAAGAGTAGCAAATTAAATAGTCATCGTAATAAGTGGTTACTGCGTAGTGCAGTTTAAAGGTGTACTTGATGCATACCTGCTTCACAGGTTTGCAGCAGTGTTAATATTCATGTGTTTGTGTTATAAAGTGCTTCCATGTTTTGTATTGTAGTGATGGTTCTGATGTCAGTCAAGTTATAGAATAGTTTCTGGGTATCCATGTTAGATGTTGAGCCAGAATTGCAATCATTATTATAATAAAAGGATTGTGAAGTGCAGCAATCATACTAATATCTTTCATGTTATTTAAAGGGTAACGGGCTCCGCTGTTCTAACTATAACAAATTCAGGGAAACCTTGTTTTATATATTCTCTATTTCATGCAAAGAATTAAATTCTCCCTAAGGAAACATCTAGCAACCAGATCGTTTCATATGACCATTTAAAGGTTAATTCTATGTCAGTGTTTTCCCATCATGGGCGGAAGATCCCCTGTTCATATTATTTGTGGTCCCCCCCTTATTAACTGATTTTGTATAACGAACCTTAGCTTGCTTGTGTTAAATACAGAAGGTATAAGTTAGTGAGAGACACTTTGTTGCCAGAACCTATCAACCTTTCATCTGTGTTGATCACGAGAAACTGCTGTCCCACTACTTGCTAGAATGTGCTGCTGTTTCACGTCCTACTTGTGAAACAGATTAAGTACCGAACAGAGTCATATATAGTAGTCAATTTCCTTAGTGAACAATGTAAACAGTTGGTAAAACTTCGCCTAATTATACTGAGAACTGTTTTTTCACTTACGCTATTACACTGTACTTTAAATCTTGGTTTGAATCCAGTTAGTTCAGCTACTGCTCCATATCTAAATATAATATTTCGGATAAAGAAATACTTTACGATACTTTTTCCATTAACATACGATCATGGTCATTCTAAATTCCTTTCAGAGGAGTAAATTACTAGTGATTGCTCTCGTAGCAGTACCCGGTGGTGTTGTAAGTTCTGTAACAAACAGCGCATAGCCTGTCTAAGAATGACAACAGCAGGAGGTATACTAGGAAAAGACCCAGAGACACGGAAAGATTCCAGCTGGATTACATCACGGTCAGACAGAGATTACGAGATCAGATACAGGACTGTAAGGTCTATCGAGATGCAGATATAGACTCAAATGGATCTGAGCACTATGGGACTTAACTTCGGAGGTCATCAGTCCACTAGAACTTAGAAGTACCTAAACCTAACTAACCTAAGGACATCACACACATCCATGCCCGAGGCAGGATTCGATCCCGTGACCGTAGCGGTCGCGCCGTTCCAGACTGTAGCGCCTAGAACCGCTCTGCCACTCCGGCCGGCGATATAGACTCACCTCACAATCAGTAACAATGAACAGTTAACAGAAGTTTGAGAGAATCGTCCAGAAGAATCATAAGAGAATGAAGTCAGATACTTAAGTAATTAGGAATGAGGCACTTCCGAAGTTCGCTAAGTATTTGGATACTGCAGTAAGGAGTATCACACTAGGCAGTTCAACTGAAGAGAAGTAGACGTCTCTAAAACGGGCTATCACTGATGCTGTTCAGACAAACATAGGTACAAGGCTAATAGCTGTGAAGAAACCTTGGCTAACAAAAGAAATACTTCAGTTGTTAGTGAAAGAAGTACAAAAATCATCAGCGGTAGAGAGCAATGCAGTGATATAAATCCCTTAGAGTTGAAATAAGCGGGATGTGCAGAAGGGCCAAGGTGAAGTAGCTGCAGGTAAAATGTGAAGAAATCAAGAAAGAAATGTTCGGCTGGAGGACTGACTCAGCTTGTGGAAAAGACAGAACAACTTCCGGCGAAATTAAAAGCATGGGTGGTAGTATCAAAAGTGCAACGGTAACTCCAGCGTTAAGTTCAGAGGAGACAGCGGATAAGGAGAAACAGTACACTGAAGGTATCTATGAGGGTGGAGACTTGTCTGATGGCGTGATAAAAAAAGAAATTGAAGTCGATTTGGAAGAGGTGGGGAACCGAGTGTTAGAGCCAGGAAGCAAGAGTAGGCAAGTGCGAGAACTACAGCAAAAAACAGCTTAAAATCACATGCACCCAAGCTGCTTGAAATCCCTGGGCTAGCAAGACATAGCGGATGAGGTTACATTTGTGGAAAGGGGCCAAATTAAGTCACTGTCAATTACACTCAAGATATAAAATTTATTTTTTGAAACACACTATCACACAAGCAAGAATCAAACTCTCAAGGTTTGAACGAAAGATCTCTTTTGACATAATTTAGATTGGCTGAAGGCCACACCAAAAATCCAAGGTACAAGGCCTAAGCAAGGAATTGAGATACAGGAGTTCTTCTGAAGGTTTTACTTCTTTAGAAAAATTTTTTATCTTCAATATAAATAGGCTGAAAGCCTTAGCTTAAATTTCCCCATAGAACTCGGCTGAAGGCCTCGCATTAATCAAGAACAGTGTTACAGCTTAAGGCCGAGACAAAGATTTTCATAATCTAAATAGGCTGAAAACTCGGCTGAAGGCCACATATCAACAAAACAATTTAACGGCTTAAGGCCTAGGAAGAAGAGCTTTCAATTTGAAAAGGTTGAAGGCCATATCTTAAAATATTTCGTGTAAAACTCTGCTGAAGACCTCATAATAAAGGATAACAATCTTATGACTTAAGGGCAAGACAAGGATTTTGAACTTTTAATTCAAGAGAGATTAAAGCTCGGCTGAAGGTTGTAACCTCCCCACCGAAATTTTAAAGATATTATTTTAAATGCTAATGCACATTGAGCTAAGTGTAAGCTCCCCAGAGAAATTTTGAAACACAATAGTTGAATGTTAACAAGAATACAACCTAACGTAACCTCCCAGCAAATAAATTCAATGACAATGACAATTAAACAAAAATTAGCAATCTGACCCAAGTATAAGTTCCTCACAAAAAAAATGAAAGTCAATTCAGTGATAATAAAATCTCAGTGACAATGAAAACACGAACAGATCGAAATGTCGATCTTAAGCCCTGTTCATTAATTAAACTGAAATTCTTACCTTAGTAAAGCTGCATCTGCTCTTATTATTTTTGCCATAGCTTGGAGGAAATTGATTGCAAAATTTTTGAATTTAAGGGAAGCTTTTCTTTAAGGAATATCAAGGGAATATTTCTTTCATTAAAGAATTCTTTGTTAAAAAATTGCTTTGGAAACCAAAATTATTATTGGGGCGATTATTGCACAAATTAGTTACAGTTAATTTACATTATTAGCTGAGCGCATTTAAAAATAATATACCTCATCCTCAATCTTGACCAGAGTGCCATATCGACGCCCGCCGACTCCTCACGCACAACTGCACTGGGCTGCTACTACCGACAGACTTCACTGCTCACAGACTGCCCACAGACTATTGCTCGTAACACTCGCGCGGTCAAGCGCAGATTAGGAACGACAAATAGCTCTCTGGTCAGAGACTCCGCAATGCCTCGCCATCGCCGCCACAGAACATACGTGTTTCATAACCCTCCACTGGGGGGGCAAAAATTTGGCAGCGATGGTGAGTCATTTGCACTTGCCAAGCGCGGCAAAATTTTTTCTTTAGTTAATAAACTTCTACAATTTACAGAATATTTAGATGTAGTACATGAATTAAATGTTGTGCACATGCACCGAGTACAAAACATTTCAGACAAAGACAAGATATGAGTACAAAACATAGTAGCAAATCAGAAAACTGTATATCCAAATTATTTGACAGATAACAAAGTGCACACGCACTGAAAAAATTCTTTAGCATTTTCAGAACAAATAAACAGAATGGCAAAAAAATCATGTTGACAAGTGACATGAGTGCACATGCACTGCAGTTGAGAACATATCAGCAAATGACGAAATGTATATACAATGAGTAACAAATGACATAAGTGCATACGCACTGAAGTATTGAACATACAGAATGAGTACAAATCATATTGAAAAATGAGAAAAGTGCACAGGCACTGAAGTTCAGTAGAAAACATATTAACACATAAGTGCACATGCACTGTAGTTCAGAACATATCATCAAAATAAAAATGTATATACAATATAAAAGACAAGAGTGCACATATACTGTACTTCAGAACAAATCGAAAAAATGTCTTTAGCATTTTCACAACAAATAAACATAATGGCAAAAAAATCATATCGACAAGTGACATAAGTGTACTCGCACTGGAGTCCAGCAAATCGAAAAAAAATGTATAGCCCATGAACATAAATGATGTTAGCAAAAAATGATCTTCACTATGTGACAAGAATTAGGATAGGAAAGGGAAGGATTGCATCATGGTTGTAGCACTTTAGGTTGCACACAGCTGTTCTGAAAGTCCATATCTTTCCACAGAAGTACAACACCAAGTGACACAATTTGAAGTTCTTTTCCCATCAGAATTTATCAGCGTAGCCAAGACACTGAACTGTCGTAGTAATATTCCATGTTTTCATTTTGGCAGTACATTAGGTACACCAAACAGTGGGACCATAATAACGTCTCCATCGCTCACGGTGGTGGACAGCATGTCGTGTCGACACCACGCTCTTACAAGGCACACCAACGTAGAATTAGTGCAAAACCAAATATAGTGCTCCATGATCACTAGGATAGACAGGACAAAATGGATATTGCAGTAATCCAGGGTAGTTAGGTCAGTAGTGGAAGGACATTAAGTCACATACCAGTCTTCATTAGCCATTACATTAGTAGTTTGCGGCATTCATAGCCCAGTTATTGAACATTTCTGTACCATGTATGTAGTATTACAGAAAAATGTTCATTAATTGTTTTACATAGAATCAGTAGCCTTCTTTTCCTAGTTACAAAGCATTATTAAATAATCGCATTCTTTTCCAGTTACAAAGTATAGCATAGTTAATTAATCATTTGTCATTCCAATATAGTATTAATCATTAGCCTTCTCCTAATTACAAAGCATTATTAAACAATCACATTCTTTTCCAGTTACAAAGTATAATTAATCATTTGTCATTTCAATGTAGTAAGAATCATTAGCCTTCTCCTAATTACAAAGCATTATTAAACAATCACATTCTTTTCCAGTTACAAAGTATGGCATAATTAATTAATCATTTGTCATTCCAATACAGTATTAATCATTAGCCTTCTCCTAATTGCAAAGCATTATGAAACAATCACATTCTTTTCCAGTTACAAAGCATAGTTAATTAATCATTTGTCATTCCAATATAGTAATAATCATTAGCCTTCTCCTAATTACAAAGCATTATTAAACAATCACATTCTTTTCCAGTTACAAAGCATAATTAAGAATCATTAGCCTTCTTCTAATTACAAAGCATTATTAAACAATCGCATTCTTTTCCAATTACAAAGCATAGCATAATTAATTAATCATTTTCCAAGATTAAACAATCACATTCTTTTCCAGTTACAAAGCATAATTTAGAATCATTAGCCTTCTTCTAATTACAAATCATTATTAAACAATCGCATTCTTTTCCAATTACAAAGCATAGCATACTTAATTAATCATTTTCCAAGTGACATATTATTCATTGCTGATCAGCATTACTCAGAACTCTCTTAAACTGGTATCATTATTTGGGTCTGTTAATAAATTTTTTGTTAGCAATGCATTGCATCGGGTAATTATAGGGGAAACCATAAGAAGAGAACTTGCTTCTGGGTTGTTGGTATAAATGAAAATGTGTAACGTCATCCGTTATAAGTCAGCTGTGGCAAGATTGTGAAACAAGTAGAGTATATGTAAGCACATTCATAGATTTAATGAACAAATGCTTATAGCACATTAACCCCATAAATAATTTCTCCTGCAAAAAATATATAAAAATGGATTATTAAGCTGAAAAGAGAAATGCATTTTATGCTGAAAAGTAGTGAACTTCGAATTAACAGGTAGTGAAATGTGTATAAAAAATGTGTTCCATAGCTATCCTTTCCAAAATCTTCAGTCATTATACTGTGCAATATAACACCGGCTGTCAAAACGAACTGCAACAAATACTTAAATAACTACATAGCCTAAATATAACTTCAACATTATCCTCATCTGCAAAGAAAACTTCATTATCCATATCATCAAAAACTCCATTATCATCATCACCTGTAAAGAAAAACTTCATTATTCATAGTAGCATATTTTTCATCATTATTCATCAGCATTCATTATCATCTGCAAAAAATCACTTCATTACTCATTACACAACTATTCCTTATCTCTAGCATATTTCATCAGTAAAACTAAGATGTGTAGTTCTGTCTGACAGCCTGCATCAATCACCTTGTATTCTGAAAGAAAAAATTAGTTATGACTGCTATTCTACGATGAGTATAGTATATTCTTGTTAATGCTTGTTAGTCCTGATCCATTTACTGTTCCTCATAAAGTTATTGCATCTTCTTTCGTTTATTCCGTAGGTGAAATTCCCATTTCTGTTGAATTTATTTCTTACACGCATCATTTCTTTCTGAAATTGATGAACAATGATTAATGTCTTGCATTTAAATCATATACCCATTAAATAATGACTGGTTTATGGTGACATAATTAACCATACAGCATAACATGACAGAAAACGTAATATGTCAAAGACATTGACAGTGTTCCGATGCAAAATGTACAGAGAATATCACAATGCAGCAAAAAAAAAAAAAAAAAAAAAAATGTAAAATAGTCACGATGTTGAGATATCACAGGGCAAAAAATGTCAAAGTCAACTGGTGTGTTATACCTTAACTATTTCACAGTGCATACAAACATAACATGAAAACAATCGTACATACATAAGAAAGAAAAAATGTGACGTTCATTGTGTTCAGTTTGTATGTGGTGTAGTTAATAGAGGCGAGATTTAAAGACTTTAATGGAGAAAAATGTAACGAAATTAACATGTCATTAGATAACATTGCATAATTATTCATAAAATACGTAAGTGTCTCTGGAAAAAATGTGCACAGTCAGATATGTAACGACAAGAAAAGCGACCTGCTAACCTTACCTTGCCGGGTACTTGCCTAGAAAAAAATACGATAATCATCAGTAATTAGTCATGTGAATATAATTGCATAAGTGGTCATAAAAAAATTAGTAAATGGCATCATAGTGTGTTGAATCATAAAGTGTCTTCATTCAATAAAGGGTTTAATATTTGACCAATGGTGGTTGCCTTTCGATTTTCTGGTTCTCAAAGTTTCGACGTGTACAACATTGGGGTGAGGGATGCTGCGAATCCGATATGGTCCGAAATTTTAAAGATATTATTTTAAATGCTAATGCACATTGAGCTAAGTGTAAGCTCCCCAGAGAAATTTTGAAACACAATAGTTGAATGTTAACAAGAATACAACCTAACGTAACCTCCCAGCAAATAAATTCAATGACAATGACAATTAAACAAAAATTAGCAATCTGACCCTAGTATAAGTTCCTCACAAAAAAAATGAAAGTCAATTCAGTGATAATAAAATCTCAGTGACAATGAAAACACGAACAGATCGAAATGTCGATCTTAAGCCCTGTTCATTAATTAAACTGAAATTCTTACCTTAGTAAAGCTGCATCTGCTCTTATTATTTTTGCCATAGCTTGGAGGAAATTGATTGCAAAATTTTTGAATTTAAGGGAAGCTTTTCTTTAAGGAATATCAAGGGAATATTCCTTTCATTAAAGAATTCTTTGTTAAAAAATTGCTTTGAAAACCAAAATTATTATTGGGGCGATTATTGCACAAATTAGTTACAGTTAATTTACATTATTAGCTGAGCGCATTTAAAAATAATATACCTCATCCTGAACCTTGACCAGAGTGCCATGTCGACGCCCGCCGACTCCTCACACACAACTGCACTGGGCTGCTACTACCGACAGACTGCACTGCTCACAGACTGCCCACAGACTACTGTTCGTAACACTCGCGCGGTCAAGCGCAGACTAGGAACGACAAATAGCTCTCTGGTCAGAGACTCTGCAATGCCTCGCCATCGCCGCCACAGAACATACGTGTTTCAAGGTCACACACCATGCATAAAACAATTTTACGGCTTAAGGCCTAAAGGAGGGAGCTTCTAAATTTCAACTAGAATAGGCTAAAGACTTGGTCCTAAAATGCTTCACATAAAACTTGGCTGAAGGCCATGTACGAAACCCAAACAGTCTCACGACTTAAAGCCCAGACAAAGATATTTCCAATTTTTAATTTAAGGTGGAAAACTCGGCTGAAGGTCACATACAATCTACAAAATATTTCTTACAGCTTAAGCCCTAGACAAAATTTTTCAACTTTTGATTTGAAAAGGCTGAAAACTCGGTTGAAAGCCACATACCAAACAAGAAACAATTTTTTTTTTTTTACGGCTTGAACCCAGAAGGAAAGCCTTGCAATTTTAATAATCTAAAAGTCAGCTGAACGCCACACAGAGTACTTAAGACTAAAAGAGAAATCTCTGTGTAAAACACAAGGAGCGCTGCTCAGAAGGTTCAAAGGATCGGTCTGGGAAGGTTACACTAACATACTCTTGGGTGAGACAGGCAGCCAGACCAACAAACTCTTAATCGGAAGGCAACCCAACTGAAGGCCTGCCAACGAACCAACCTACAAGATCAGTTCTGATCCACCTAACCAGCAAAACGACGCAAGATGTCTATAGCACATCGTTCTGGATACTGGTACCCAATCCAGCCAAGTCAGAATAAACACCCAAAACTACCAACGACGCCTCAGCCGTCGAACTACGTGCCATGCTCGACAGCATCAACACGACGAGAAAAATACACTGTGGAAAACTACGACAGCAACCAGGGCAGGTCACCAGAACGTCAACGGCCACAAGGCAGAAGATACCGCTGGTACACTTCATTAATGAAGGAATGAATTATATTAAGTTAAACACGACACAGGAAGATGGCTGCAATTGTAGCCAACTTCAATGCACACACGTTGTTGTTCGTGGGTTGGTTCAAATAGCTCTGAGCACTATGGGACTTAACAGCTGAGGTCATCAGTCCCCTAGAACTCAGAACTACTGAAACCTAATCAACCTAAGGACATCACACACATTCATGCCCGAGGCAGGATTCGAACGTGTGACCGTAGCGGTCGCGCTGTTACAGACTTGCTCGTGGGAATCTCCCAGAAGGTGACAACCAAGATCAGACGAAGAGATGTGATAGCAGTTGAGGCTTGATAGTATGTTAAGTGAGCACTCAAAGTAACTGTCCAGAATCGGTGGGAGACGAACTTCGTAACTCCCTCAAGAAGAGCTTCACAACTCCAACCGCGCCTACACGCCGCCAGCGGCTCCATCCTGACTACACGCGCTGCCCCAACCTATCGACTGCTTACACTGACAAGGGAACCTCCCCATCGCACCCCCCCTCAGATTTAGGTATAAGTTGGCACAGTAGATAGGCCTTGAAAAACTGATCAATCGAGAAAACAGGAAGAAGTTGTGTGGACCATGAAAAAATAAGCAAAATATTCAAACTGAGTAGTCTACGGGCAACATAGGCCACATCAAGGATGATTTGAGCACAGGAGCGCCGCGGTCAGTCTCGCCGCGTCAGCCGTGCTGTGCGGACGTGTGCTGAGTTTCGTGCGCCGCGGTCTGCTGTGCTTCCGCGTGGTAAGTCGCAGTGCTTCTTGCATCGTTGCAGAAAGTCTACGCATATTGAAATTTGAAATACGAATTTGTAATGGCCCACTTGAACAGACAAGATACTTTGAAATTCTCGTTTGATCGTAATTACGCCCGACCTAAACTACATGAAATCGAAGATTGGTTGGAATACGAAGTGAAAGTTGATTCAGAGGATGTCATTGGAATGCATCTTTCGATAGTGAGCAGCGTTGCATTTGTGAAATTGAGGAATGCTAACTTATGTGACAAGATAGTTGAGTCTTGCGGAGGAAGTATGAAATTTAAGCATTGTGATGGAAACGTAGGCGAAGTAACCGTAACACATGCAGGGTTTGGAATACGAACTATCAGGATATTCGAACTACCATTCAAAGTACCGGTGGAACAAATAAACGCAGCGATAGCGCCGTACGGTAAAGTTCTCAGCAATGTTGCCGAACGGTGGTCCAACGCGCGCAAATTCCAAGTTCTCAACGGAGTGAGGCAATTAAAGATCGATTTGCACAAACATGTACCGTCATACATCAGCGTGTGTGGATACCGAGGTATCGTTATATACGACGGCCAGCCGAGGACGTGCGCGGCGTGCAACTCTCCCGGCCACGTCCGCGCGGAGTGTTTACAGCGGCGAGTGGCGCAGCTGCCGGCTGGCGAGGCGCCGCGACCGCCGGCCATGACTGCGCTGCCAGCGACTTACGCTGCGGCTGCCCGCGGCCAATTCCTGGCCCTAAGCCCAGATGTGAACACGGAGAACCATCCCACCCGAGAAGAAGCCCAGACTGCCACTACTGACACAACAGAAGCTAGACCACCCGAACCTACGGAAATCGTGACAGCTGTAACGGTTTCAACACAACAGACACCGAAAGATATTGGGAGCCACAGCAAATCCTCGGAATCCTCCGCCGTTAAGAATGACATGCAGAAACCATCCCGGAATGAGCAACCTCATAGTGAACCGATTTCTCTATTGACACCATCATCCACCAAGAGCACGATCGACAACTTGGCTCGAAACACCACCCGCTTAGAAGATGTGAAGCATGCTGAGGACGGCACATCAGACAGCGGCCGGTGAAACCTAAACGGCAAACACGAAAACAGAGCCCTGAAGAGGTTCAAGAACTGGAAAAAAACTCTCCCGTACCAAAAAAATTCTTAAAACAGATCGAAGCGGAAAGCAAGGCGTGGCAGGACGTACAGATGAACCCCGCCCCTCCACTTGAAGAACCAATGGACACTGTTGACCGCTGTGGACCTGATACGGGGACAGCATGGTCTGACGACATTGAATGCGCTTAGTTGGACTACTGAATGACGCAGGCGTATAAAATCGCTACGCGCAATGTAAACAGAATAGTTTCGGAAGTAAAGTTACAAACTGTGAAGGACTACTTACATGCCGCCGACATTGACATAGCGATGTTACAAGAGGTAGTTACGACCAAAATAGCGGATGTGTACGGATATGAGGAGATCTTAAACATAGGCAATGAATGTGGAGCGGGAATATTGTTCAAACACGGCATACCATGTACAGCAAAAGCAATACTTGAATCTGGACGAGGCATCACTGCACAAATATATGATCTGCTTCTTGTTAATATATATGCTCCCTCTGAATCCAGCGGAAAACGAGCAAGGGGCAATCTGTTCCGGCACGAAACTATCCCATTAATAACGGATCCTCGACTGCACATAATTTTGGATGGAGATTTTAACTGCGTACTGCGTCCAGAAGATCAAGTCCCGAACTTCAACTTTTGTGAGGAACTGTTGTTGTTAACTAACGGACTAGACATGATAGATGCTTGGTGCCATCTTCGCCCGCACACCCGAGGATACACGTACGTATCCAGTACTTCGGCAAGCAGACTAGACAGGCTGTATGTTACGAAAGGTTTTATCCATAATGTAACTGACTGCGAAATTTGGCATCTTAACTTCTCGGATCACTGCGCATTTCATATAACCGCGCAGCACACTAAACAAAAAACATTCCTGGGAAGGGGCGTATGGCAGCTAAACGTGTCACTTTTGGAGGACGCAGTACTGAAACAGGAGATCCATGATACATGGCAGCGTTGTCTTCGGACGCAATCCAGATATCCAACACGCGTCATGTGGTGGCTACAGTCTGCGAAACCACAGATAAAAAAATGCATCGCACGATATGGTCGCATGAAAGCGTACTGGCGAAAACGCACCTTGGAGTATCACTTTCTTTGCCTCCGCGAACTATATGATGATCCCATGGGATTAGTAGCAAACAGCTCTCGAATGAAACGCACTAAAGCAAGAATAACGGCGTTGGTACGACAATCACTGGAGGGGAAAAAAGTTCGATCACGTCCTCCGATTGAACTGACATCACATGATACGGGAAGCCAAGAGAGGTAAAGAAAAGTTAATAAAAAAAATGGCTCTGAGCACTATGGGACTTAACATCTGTGGTCATCAGTCCCCTAGAACGTAGAACTACTTAAACCTAACTAACCTAAGGACATCACACACATCCATGCCCGAGGCAGGATTCGAACCTGCGATCGTAGCAGTCGCGCGGTTCCGGACTGCGCGCCTAGAACCGCTAGACCACCGCGGCCGGCAAAAAAAGTTAATCCACACTCTCAGTGATGAACAGGGGAACGAATACGATCGACAAGTCACAGTGAAAAACTACGTGGTGCAACATTATACAGATTTTTACGCCGCGTCGGCGACTGATGCGACTGCAAGTGAGCCGCTTTTATCCAACATTCAATCCACGGTCCATCCGACTGACAACACCGAGCTTGTAGCCCACATAACAGAGGAAGAAGTATGTGCCATAATCAAAGATTCGCCTAAAAAGAAATCTGCTGGTTTAGACGGCCTACCCACAGAATTTTATGCTTGTTTTAGGCACATCATAGGACCGGAATTCACCAAAATATGCAATGAATTATTGGGAGACGTGCAGATGCCGTCTCAGTTTACCGAAGGACTGATTGTCCTGATTCTCAAAAAACCACGTAGCACTACGCTGAAGGATTTTCGACCACTAACACTGCTCAATTCCGACAGTAAAATCTTCACCCGACTCATCAATTGTAGACTGAAGACGGTACTGCCGAAAGTACTTGGCCCTTACCAAATGAGTGCTGTCCCAGGGAGATCAATGTCGAATGCATTATGTGAGTATAGGGACATAATATATTTGTCGTGGCTATGTAAGTGCAATGTTGGTCTCATGTTTTTAGACTTCGATAAGGCTTTTGACCGCATCAGCCACCACTTTCTACTAACTGTAATGCAACGGATGGGATTCAGTGCTCATTTTATTCAGATCCTACGCAAATGTATAGTCGGAACTTCCTCTCGAATCAAAATTAATGGTCAGCTAAGTTCACCAGTCCCGATCAAGCAATCAGTGAGACAAGGCTGCCCCCTTTCTATGGCACTATACGCAATCGCCGTAGAACCTTTACTGTTAACCCTGCATCACAGGTTACAAGGTCTACAGGTGTTGGGTACAAAAACCGTGTGTCAGGCTTATGCTGATGACATCAGTGTAGTAGTTAACACGCACTCAGAAATGGAAGTCGTTCAACAAATAATGCACGCTTACGCCACTTCTTCCGGAGCCAAACTCAATGAACACAAATCGAAAATTTTACCTGTCGGACCCCATATGGAGACAATTCAAAGAACGTGGTTACAAAGGACAGAGAAGACGAACCACTTAGGTATGATTCTAATGGCAAAGCCAAGAGAGATGACAGTAGCCAACTGGGACCATAAACTAAATATATTCAGGGCTATTCTCCGTGAACACAAAACCAGAGCGCTCAATCGGATACAGAGAGCTCTCTTGATTAACAGCTATGCGCTAAGCAAAATGTATCACATCGCAGCAGTGTTACCAGTACCCCAGGATACAGCGCAAAAGCTTTTAGCTGCAGCGTATTGGTTCATATGGAGCGGAAACATCTTTAAAGTCACCATGCCAACCATTGTGTTAACCCGCGCCGCTGGTGGTTTGGGCGTCAAAGACATCAAGAAACAATGCATTGCCATATATATGGACCGAATCCGCAAAATACTGCAGACACCCCACCCGACAATTACGAAAACGTTATTCAACAGGTTAGCCCCAACGAGAAAAAAGGCCCCAGTCGATGTTGGTCGCATCAGCGCTCACCTCGATCACGTCCGGACTTACTACCTGGAAATGAGCTATATTCAAGATACTTCACAGCTGCTTAACACCAGAAGGACCTATTACCACCTCACGAGACACCATAGGCAAAACCCAATGGAAGCGAAATATCCAGCGGTCAACTGGAGTAACGTCTGGAAAAACATTAACAATCCCATCCTCCACTCGAAAGTAGTGTCTACATGGTATGACATTGTAAACGAGAAGGTCCCCACAGGTGAAAAGCTGCACAATATCAAAATGAAGCACAGTCCGTACTGCGATCATTGCCATACTGTAGATACCTTGGCACACATTCTCATTTGCCGAGACCAATACCACATATGGAACTGGACTAGGAAAAAACTCGCAATAATTATTAGAACTACAGACTCTGCTATAACACTTAAAGATGTACTTCAGCCAGAATGGCATTTCTTTCCTGAAACAAAGTACAATAGCTACACTTGGATCATCGGCCAGTTTGCATATTTTGCAGTTACGAATACGCATATGAGTATAGACGAGTACATACAGTATATAATGGAAGAGCACCACAACCTTAAAACGAGTCGAAAATACAAAGTTTTCTTTCAAAATTTCTTAATTCACACTTTGCCATAATGAAGCGGCAATTTTGGTTGATACACAACACTACAGCGAGTCGATACTAATTTTGCTTCATTATAATTAAGTTGACATTTATTTATATATTTATTTTTGTAGTATGGCAATCAAAGTGTCTCAGGAAAACTAATTTTGCCAGAAGCTGTAACATAAAAGAAATCAGAAGTGCTTGCTTGATTTCGTGTTCTTCTGTTTTACGGGTATTGGATAGTTTGTCACGGAAAGAAGATTTATGCAGTTTCTTTATATATTATTTAAAAACAATTATAAAAAAAATAGTAAAAAGAGAGTAGGTTAAGTTAGGGTGAAAGTGGCGGTGGCAACAGATTGTTTTTTTTTATGTTAGATAGGACTTTGGGGGTGATAAGGGTTATAGGAGCCAACGCCTGAAGTGGAAGAGGTCAGGAAAAAAAAAATAGCGAAATGGTAAGTGTCGTACACAGTAGATAAGATGTCGAAAAAAAAAAAAAAAAGATTGATGATAGGTTGCTATGCTCTTTTCTGGCTACGCCAAGTGAAGAAGGCATAACGGCATAAAAAAAAGTGGTTAGCGTGAGCAGCTGCGGAACGAGAGGCCCTTGGTTCAAATCTTCCCTCGAGTGAAAAGTTTAAATTTTTATTTTCAGACAATTGTCAGAGTTCAGGCGCTCACAAATAATCAACTTCGCTCTCCAAAATTCCAGGACATGTTCAGATTTGCTTGGACATATGCAGGATTTGACGGTCTACACAAGGAAAAATTTGAAAACGTTATAATGTTTTGACTGAGCACAGAGAAAACTGCGCGACTGTGAAACTGTTGCATTCATTTGTTGCAGTTTATGTGACACACTCTTATGTTTTCATCACTTTTTTGGGAGTGATTATCACATCCACAAGGAAACCTAAATCGGGCGAGGTAGAAGAATCTTTTTAACTATTCGCCAAGTGTGCAAGTTAGGTGGGCCGACAACATATTCTTGTCATGTGACGCACATGCCGTCACCAGGGTCGTATAGAATATATCAGACGTGTTTTCCTGGATCAAATGTATTCGGTTACCATTGGAGAGGCACGTCCTTTCGTCTACTAGTCGCACGGTTCTGCGGTGTGGTCGCAAAACACAGACACTAAACGTATTACAGTGAATAGAGACGTCAATGAGCGAACGGACAGATCATAACTTTGCAAAAATAAAGTATGTAAACTTTTCGCTCCAGGAAACACTTGAACCAAGGACCTCTCGCTCCGCAGCTCCTCACGCTAACCACGGGACCACGGCGCTCTTCTGCTCACATCATCCTTGATGTTGCCAATGTTGCCCATAAACTACTCAGTTTGTATATTTTGCTTATTTTTTCATAGTTCCACACAACTTCTTCCTGTTTTCTCGATTAATCTGTGTTCATTTTTTTAAGGTCTATCCACTGTGCCAAATTATAACTAAATCTGAGGGGGGTGCGATGGGGAGGTTCCCTTGTCAGAAACGGTCAAAAGACCAAATACACGTCGGCCGATGAGACGACCAACCGAACGACCAATCAACGGTCGTCCCGCTACATTCTCCTTCCGCCCGACAATTCATGTGTGTCGCCAGCGGTCGGTGAGCACTGATTATCCGCGCTTCACCGGTGCTCCGTCCCCGAGTTCATTGCTTCACTCCTCGTCCGTATCCAACTGGCTGCCAGACATACGACGAACCGGAAATACTATCGGTCGCCTGAGAGATGGTACGACAGTGCACTTATCGATAAGCGCTGCATCCCCCACTCACGGGAAAGTAAGGCAGGAAGATAGTGACGGCAGTAGATGGAATAAGAAAACGAGGCGTCAGTACCGTAACAGAAGATGACAAACAAAAAATGGCATGAACACGAGCCGCGCGTCGCTCACTGCACAAAAAGAAATTTGAGAATCTCTTAGGTGACGATCAGTTTGGATTTGGGGAAGGTAAAAGCACCATAGAAGGAGTTCTGACGTTTAGCTTGATAATGTAACCAGGACTGAAGAAAAATCAAGCCACTCTCTTAGAATTCGTCGCCCTAGAAAAAGCATTCACCAGTGTAACATGGTGGAAGGTGTTCGACATTTGGAGGAAGATTGGGGTAAGCTATAGGGAAAGACGGTTAGTATGCAATATGTACAAGAACCAAGAAGGAACTGCTCGAATAAAAAAGGATGTACTAAGGGATGCATTCTTTTGACCCTACTGTTAAATCTTTACATAGAAAAAGCAATGACCTAAGTAAAAGAAAGGTTCAAGGGTGAGATTAAAATTCAGGATGAAACGATGACAATGAAGAGATTAGCTGATGACATTGTTATTCTCAGTAAAGAAATATTTTAGGATATGTTCAATGCAGCGAACAGTCTAATGAGTGCGAAATATGGATGCAGAGTAAACCGGAAAATACAACAATAATGAGAAGCAGCAAAAAATGGAAATAGCGAGACGCCTAACATCAGCATGATCATCACAAAGTAGACGAAGCTGAAAAATTCTGCTTCCTTAGAAGTTAAATAACTCATGATGAGGGACGTAAAAAGCAGATTACTACAGACATAGAGGCCACTCCTGGGCTAGAGAATCCTACTGATGTCAAACATAGGGCTCAATTTGAAGAAGAAATTTCTGAGAATGTAGTTTTCGAGCACAACATTGTATGGTAGTGAAACATGAATTGTGGGAAAACCGGAACAAAAGAGAGTCGAAGAGCTGGAGACTGGTGCTACAGAGGAATGTTGAAAATCCCGCGGACTGTTATGTAAGGAAAGAGGGGGTCCTCCGTAGAAAGGAACAAATGGAAAAACTGACAAGAAGAAGGAATAGGTAGATACTATACGTGTTAAGACAGCATGGAATAACCTCATAGATACTAGAGGGAGCTGCAGAGGGTGAAACCTATGGGAGAAACCAGAGATTGGAAGACGTGCAACGATTAACTGAGGTTGGAGGATGCAAGTGCTACTTTGCCGTGATGTGGTAAGCAAAGAAGAGGAAGTCATGATGGATCTATGTATCACACCATAACAGACAAAAAAATCTAATATTTGTTCTTGGGGGGGGGGGGGGGAGGGGGTCTTACGTTTAGAAAGTTCTTAAGTGTATGAAAGACTACAGGAATTTTCCCTGAAAATGAAACTGTGCACACTTATCACTTTCCTTCCAGAAAACCTCTCAAATCTTGAACCACTTACGAGGAGTTAGAGGCGTCCACAATACTTGGGGTATAAGCAGTATAAGTATAGGGTACAGGAGATGGGTGTACTCTAATCGTATGGTCTCGTAATGTAAAATACACCAACGGGTTGGAAATTACTGGAGGTGCCATTCATCAGGCTGATAGGATATATGTGAGAAATTTGAACAGGACACGAGAGAGGTTCTACATCTTTTATTCTTCGGTAGTACGTGGTATTGATACCTTTCACGTTTTTATAAGGGGAACTGCTTTAACATTACATAGAGGGTGTTTTGATCAGAAGTATCCTGAAACCCATTAGTAGACATTAATACGGGGTGGGTCCACACTTCTTCATTAAGACAGATTGAACTCTGTTGCGGAATAGTTCTGGAGGAATGGCAGCCCACAGGAGCGGCTGAATACTTCTGATCAGGCTGTGTATCTACAGAATGGTTATCACTAAACTTTCGCTATTTTGAACAGTGTAAACGGAAAACTGTTTACCGTATGGGTAGCCGACTTTATACAAATGATGTTCAGACTGTGCGTTGCAGGACTTGCTTTCTTAGTAGCGTTAGCGGCATGCCTTGCCGTTACGCGCCGCTCCTGGTAAGGTAGCGAAGGATTGAAACACGAGGAACAGTTTGCATTACAGTTGCAGACAGTCAACATGTCTTTGGAGAAGGTGACCACAGCCTTACTTGTAAAGCTTTTTTATCGAAACAACAGCAACGATGCCGCTGCCCTTCGTGAATATCGAGGCATTAATGGAATACGGAGAGGTTCTCTTTCCGCACCGGATTTGAGGAAGTTCAAATTAACTGGCGATTTGTGAATTACTCCTCAGAGGGTCCGACGGGCAATTGCACCACAAGTCGTTGAAGAAGATGCCAAGGATGAGAATGCTGGAGGCAAAGTTAGATTAGATCCTTAAGCAGTGTACGAGCGTAGTCACAACAGCTGAACGTTCTATGGGCCACCGTTCGGAAAGTGCTGCGAAGAGTTGTGAAGTGGTATCTGTAGTGCGGTTCCAAACCGTCGTGGATGCAGACAGTCATCACATTGAGCAACGACTGTAATGTGGAACGTAAACACGGTACTCAGCTGACCAATGTTACCCACTCCTGAGGAAAGTAAAATGTGTTTCTTTCAATTTTTTTTCGTTATTTATCTTCTGCATATCCTCACAAATATACCCACGAAGATTCTTTGTCCTACTATCACTCGTTTTTCAAGGGAACCCTCTGAAGTTCCGAAGTTTTTATTATAGCGACTCAGGACATCAGCAAGCAAATAAAGACACGTCACCTGCAACAGTAGCCACAACACGCTGAAACACAAATCACACTTCTTTGTCCGCCTGTCTGCTGTCCGAAAGTTGAGATCCCTTTTGCTGAGGAATGGAAAGAGGTGTCGAGTTCAAATTTATATCTCTTGGTGATGTAAAAATTTTAAGTTCCTGTAATCTAAAGACCTTGAGAAAAATATTGAGTAATCAACGAGAGGATAACGTTCTACGAGATGGGACGTGGAATGTCAGAAAGTTGAACGTGGTAGGGAACCTAGAAAATCTGAAAAGGGAAATACAAAGACTGAATCTAGTAGGGGTCACTGAAGTGAAATTCTAAGAAGACAAGGATTTTTGGTGCGTTGAGTAAAGGGTAATATCGACAGCAGCAGAAAATGGCATAACAGAACTCGTTATGAGGAACGAAGTAGGGCAGACAGTGAGCTATTGTGAACAGTTCAGTTATAGGGCTGTTCTCATCAGAACCGACCACAAACCAACACCGACAGCCTCTCAAGGGAGCCGCGCAGGACAGCCCCGCAGTCCCAGGCGCCTTGCCACGTTTAGCGCGGGTGCGCCCGTCGGAGGATCCAGTCCTCCCTCGGGCATGGGTGTGTGTTTTGTCCTTGGCGTAAGTTATTTTAAGTAATATTAAGTAGTGTGTAAGCCTATGGACCGATGACCTCAGTAGTCTGGTTCCACGGGAACTTATCACAAATTTCCAAATTTTCCAAACACCGACAACGAAAGTACTGGTATACGTGCTGACGCCGTAATCTGAAGAGATAGAGAAAGTATATGAGGACACTGAGAAGGTAGTACAGTACGTAAAGGGGGATGAAAATCTAATAGCCATGGGGGATTGGAATGCAGTTGCAGGGGAAAGAGTAGAAGAAAAGGATACTGGAGAATATAGGTCTGAGACAAGAAGTGTAAGAAGAAAAAGATTAATTGAGTCTGTAATAAATTTCAGATGGTAACAGGGAATACTCTGTTCAAGAATCTCAAGAGGAGAAGATATACTTGGAAAAGGCCGAGTCATAGGAAAAGATTTCAGTTAGATTACATCATGGTCAGACAGAGATTGCGAAATGTGATATTAGGGTGTAAGGCTTACTCAGGAGCAGACATAGTCTCAGAACAGAATGTAGTCGTGAAGAAAAGCACGTTGAAGTTTAAGGGATTAGTCAGGAAGAATCAATATGCAAAGAAATGCAAGTTGCTGAAGAATGAAATAAATAAGGAATGCAGGGAAGCTAAGACGAAATGGCTGGATAAAAAATATGAAGAAATCGATAAAGAGTTGATAGACAGAAGGACTGATTCAGCATGTAGGATAGTCAAAACGGCCTTCCGTGAAATTAGAAGCAAGGGTGGTAACATGTAGAGTGTAACGGGAACTCCTCTGTTAAATGCAGTGAAGAGAGGGGATAGATAGGTGGAAAGAATACATTAAAGGCCTCTTTGAGAGGGATGATTTGTCTTATGTGATAGAACAAGAAAGAGGAGTGAATTTAGAAGAGATAAGCGGTCCAGTATTAGAATCAGAATTTAAGAGAGCTTTGAAGGTCTTACTAGGAAATACGGCACAAGGGATAGATAACATTCCACAAGAATTTCTAAATTCATTGAGCGAAGCGGCAACAAAATGACTATTCACGATGGTATGTAGAATGTATGAACCTGACTTGCGGAAAAATATCATCCACACAGTTCGAAGACTGCAGGACCTGTCAAGTGTGACAATTATCGTACAATTAGCTTAACGGATCATGCATGAAAATTACTTACAAGATTAAAGTACAGACGAATGGGAAACAAAATAGAGGATGTGCTAGATGACGATCACTTTGGCTTCAGAAAAGGTATAGGCACCAGAGAGGCAATTCTGACGTTGCGGTAGATAACGGAAACAAGACTAAAGAAAAATCAAGACACGTCTATAGGACTGGTGCAAGATGTTCGAAATCATGCGAAAAACAGGGGTAAGCTATAGGAAGAGACGAGTAATATACAGTTTTTACAAGAGCCAAGAGAGAATAATGAGAGTGGACCACCAAGAGCGAAGCGCTCGGATAAAAAAGAGTGTAATACACGGATGTAGCCATTCCTCCTATTGTCAAACTGTACATCGAAGAAGCAATAATGGGAATAAAACAAGGATTCAGGAGTGGAGTTAAATTCATGGTGAAAGGGTATCACAGATACGATTCGCTGATAGCGTTGCCCTCTTGAGTGAAAGTGAAGAAGAATTACAGGATCTGCTGAATGGAATGGGCAGACTAATGAGTACAGAATATGGACTCAGAGTAAATAGAAGAGAGACGAAAGTAACGAGATGTAGCAGATATGAGAACAGCGAGAAACTTAATATCAGGACTGATGGTCACGTAGTGGATGAAGTTACGGAAATCTACTACCTAGACAGAAAAATAAGCAATGACGGACGGAGAAAACATGAAAAGCAGACTAGCACGGGCAAAAAGGGCATTCCTGGCCAAGAGAAGTGTACTAGTAGGGCCTTAATTTGAGAAAAAAATACAGAGAATGTCCGTTTGTAGCAGAGCATTGTAAGGCAGTGAAACATGGACTGTGGGAAAACCGAAACAGAAGAGAATGGAAGAATTTGAGGTGAGGTGCTGCAGACGAATGTTGAAAATTAGGTGGATTGATGAGCTAAGTAACGATGGCGTTCTGCGCAGAATCGGAGGGGAAAGGAATATGTGGAATTCACTGACAAGGAGAAGGAACAGGATGAAAGTACATGTGTTAAGATATCAGAGAATGACTTCCATTGTACTAGAGGGAGCTGTAGAGGAGACACAAACTGTAGAAGAAGACAGAGAGTGGAATATATCCAGCAAATAATTAAGGACAAAACTGATGGCTGAAAAAAAAAAAGAAGTACGTACATTTTCGATACACACAAATTCACCCATCGAAGGTTTTTCTATATGATTTACAAATAATTCGTGCTAACTTTATGAACTATGAGAAATCCTCTGCCGCTGTGAAAACCTCAGCAGTTAAGTCCCGCAGTGCTCAGAGCCATTTGTACCATTTTTTAAAAACAGTTGCTTCGGAATCTGGCGGTGATAGGCATAAGGGCACCAGACTACTGAGTCAGGCCGACGTTAACGTAGCAGGTCTTTTACCAATTGCTTGTTCTACATACGAACATTCCCCGACAGTCTGTGCCAAAGAGACATACACATTTTTTAATGTTTCAGCGTGCAGTTGTACTGGCAATTGTTGAAGGATTCGAATTCTATGTTTGCGAGGAAGTTCGGATACCACATATAATAAACACTGAATCATTCCACGGAACTATTCGACATTTGCGTGACAATAATAGCTCTGAGGCCGACAGTACGGTTTCTTCTCTAGAGACCTCCATAGACTTTTAGCACCAATTGTATCAGTGACTAGAACAGACCAAGTTAACGCATTTGCAATTGCTAGTCAGAATAGCATGCTAGTACATCCCTAAAATTAATAAAATAAATGAAAAATTACGATATCGAATATGGAATTATACCAAAAATTTTAAGCTGCAACTTAGAAATAAGACATTCTAGAAAGTTATGCGACTGCACGGACCGACATCATGCCAGCACCGATATCAATAACCGGCAAAAATTGTCAAGATTCTCGATTCCCAGTATGAGTGTACTGTCTACGCGTACGTATACAGGGTTGTCATAATCAGTCTTAAAGGCTTGTAAGGATACTGCAGGAGAGGTTGTGCTGAGAAATAAATGTTCAGAAAAAAAAATCGATACGTTGTGCCGTTTCCGAATTACTTAGCACTAAAATTCAATCAATAGCACGTGCTAAAATCCGGTAATCCACAGACATTTGTGCTCCAGTAGCTCCACACTTTTAAAATGCGCATTACACTAACAACAAATTTGAAGTGAAACTGTGTAAATTGCATGATTTTGAGTTATTTATGTTTATTTCAGTATAAAATGACCCAAAATCATCATTTTCGTAACCATTTAGCTCTAGTGTTTTTTTTTGTTTTTTTTTAAAATAATCTGCATTTTTCTGTAAATAACTCACTACCTTAATATCTATTCATGTTCCGAGATTCACGATAACAAATTTTAAGTGAATACTTACTTGAATTATATTATGTGTTATGCATTGATAAAATTCAGTGACATTCTGGAAGTACAAAAGTAAAACATTAGGTAAAAGTGAAGATGATATTATATGAATGAAAATACTTTGTAAGTCTACTTTGCAACAGAATCATGAAAAGAACGAAAGAAAATATATAAATTAACTGCTCACAATTGTATATAAAGGATTACAAATGTTAAATGTACATATCTACAGTACATACACTTGCATATTTTGTTTAGTGATGAATTCAGAATTAAGTCAGAAGATGACCGTTTTCGCTTGGCTTCACGTTTATACACATACTCGGAAACATCCCTTACGACAGTGCCGGCCGGGGTGGCCGAGCGGTTCTAGGCGCTTCAGTCTGGAACCGCGCGACCGCTGCGGTCGCAGGTTCGAATCCTGCCTCGGGCATGGATGGGTGTGTCTTCCTTAGGTTAGATAGGTTTAAGTAGTTCTAAGTTCTAGGGGACTGATGGCCTCAGAAGTTAAGTCCCATAGTGCTCGGAGCCATTTGAACCTTTTTTTTTTTAAATTGCTCTGAATTTGCACCCAAAAATTAGTGTGCCCTATGTTGTTGCATAATTCACCTACATGGTAGAGTGGCTTTGACAAGTCGGATTATTATTACACCAAATTACCATCCATTAGGAATGTGGAATGCACTCAATGACTGGGACTTGACTTTCAAAATGTTGGAGGGCAGCAATCAGTCATCTCATTTCTGGCTTTATTAAAGAATATCCAAATTGCAGCTAGTAACTAGCCATTGTCAATGCCTAGTACGTCAACCCCTGTTGTTTGAGTTCCTGTGACAGTTCATTCAAGACTCAATGAATGAAGTCTGACAGGAGCCTGAACAGCAGGGGTTGACATACTGGAGCACTGAAAACTATTTACTGTTTTGTGACGCCAATGTCTCTTCTCTACACACATAGCAAAATACGTCAGCACTCTTAACACAAACTCGTGGATATTTTGTTCACTTCAGTACGGAAAAAGAGCAACTGCAAATTAACAAAGTGTCACGTTTAAAGGGCAATTAGCAGTCGACTTGAACAAATGGTAGTTAATCTGGAGACAAATATACAAAAATTATTACATGTATTAATAAAGTCACTTAAGTTGAAGAGGTGGGAGTCAAAAAGATCACTAAAATTTGTATCAAATTGTTTATATCCAAAATATTGCACACAAATAAGATCAGGGACAATAATATAATCCATTGTTACTAGTTACTATGACCTTGACAAAACATTATAATATTTGATTTTAAACTGAACATAAAAATCCGTGTATAGTTATCTCACCGTAACAAAACAGTGTAAAATGCCAACTAGAGCTACTTTTGAATTGTCTTTGTGATATTCGCGATCGGCATATTACAATAGATAGGAATTGGCTATTTTCATTCGATTTACATTTTCGTTGTTGCACAGTGTTATCAGTTACAGTGTCCTTATTTCCGAAGTGATAGATTTAAGATAGGTGGCACCGACTCTGGCAGGTCTGAATTTGCGCGTGCGGCGACCTGATCGCCTAACTTCCTTAAATAGCTTGGAAGTGGCACAATATGTTCATATTCTGTTTTAAATTATTTCTCAGCACAACTCCCCTACAGCGTCCTGTTTCTGACCACCTTTTCGAACTTTCTGAGCGGAAGTCCTACTCTCACTTGTTCGGTATTTCTTCTTCTTTTTTTTTTTCTTCCTTCAGAGTTCCAGGGTGCCACCATCTTTTACACTGATGATTCTAAGACAATCGATACCATGGGATACGTTTTAACGTCTCCTATTCGCTTCGAACGCTATTTAGTGTGAAGTGTGTTCACAGCAGAGCTTCTAGCCATTCCCAGGGCCCTCCTTTTTGTTTCTCAGGCCTCCCTCCACATTGTTTTAATTTGTTCAGACTCCATGAGCAGCCTGCTGGCTATCGACCGACGCAACTCTCGTCACCCTTTGGTCTCTGTTATCCATGACCTTCTTTCTGCCCTTGAGTGTGCCGCCTGTTCAGTCGTCTTTCTCTGGGCCCCAAGTCATGTGGGCATCCCAGGGAATGAACTGGCTGATCGTTTGGCTAGAGAAGCAGATACTTACCCCAAATATCCTTTCATTATTCCAGCTGCGGATACGCAGATCTTCGTCAAATCTCTCTTTGCCCAAAAGTTTAATACCATCTGGAGCGCTACTGCTTATAGCCATAAACTCCGCACAATCAAGGAGTCTACTGCAGTTTGGCGCCCTTCCTTCCGCTCCTCTCGAAAGGAGTCAACTCTTTTTTGGCATTTACGCATTGGTCATACCCGTCTCACCCCCTCCTACGCAACGACCCACCCCCACAACGTGATAGTGGACCCAGACTGACGATATCTCACATATTGGTGGAATGTCTCCTTCTTTCGGCCCTCGTATTAAGTATAATCTTCCTGACCCCTTGCCGGCCGACGTGGCCGAGCGGATCTAGGCGCTTCAGTCTGGAACCGCGAGTCCGCCACGGTCGCAGGATCGAATCCTGCCTCGGGCATCGATGTGTGTGATGTCCTTAGCTTGGTTAGGTTCAAGTAGTTCTAAGTTCTAGGTGACTGATGACGTCAGATTTTAAGTCCCATAGTGCTCAGAGCCATTTGAACCATTTGAACCTGACTCCTTAAATTTCATATTAGCAGACGATCCACAGATGGTTGAACTGGTCTTCAGTTTCCTCTGTCAAAGTAATTTATATTTCCAGATATAAGGTTCTATTTTAGTCTTGGAGCAAGGGCATGTTGATTATGGTTGGGACTTTTTTGCAGTCTACTCGGTCTGTGACCCCATGACATTTTTTTCCAGTTTTTAGATTCGGTCTCACCTTTCATGATTTTACTGTGTTTGAAACTTCCTGGCAGATTAAAACTGTGTGCCGGACCGAGACTCGAACTCGGGACCTTTGCCTTTCGCGGGCAGGTACTCTACCAACTGAGCTACCCAAGTACGACTCACGCCCCGTCCTCACAGCTTTACTTCTGCCAGTACCTCGTCTCGAGTCTCGGTCCGGCACACTGTTTTAATCTGCCAGGAAGTTTCATATCAGCGCACACTCCGCTGTAGAGTGAAAATTTCATTCTAGACTTTACTGTGTTTGTTTAATGTTCATTATTTTATAATTTGACTTCCCTGACTGGATCCATCCACTTTTACCGAACGCTCTTTCTTGAGTGACTACCTCCGGAACTGCGGGACTGATGACATCCCCATTAGGTCCCATAACCCCTCTCAATCAATCAGTCAATTCTTTTCTCTTTTTTGGAAATGACTACACCGCTGTCTGATACAGTTTTGTTTGGAGAGAAGCAGGTCCAAGTAGGTCAGCCAGGTCGTGGCAGGCCAGTTTACGACGCGTGCCGCGAGACAATGCGACCCGAGCAGTGGCAGGCGTCGGGTCCCCCGCTGTTCATTTCCCGCGCCCGGCGTCCTATCTGAGGCGCCTCGCTGCGCCGCGACGCCACGCAGCGCCACGCGTCATTTAGCCGGCAGCGTCGCGACGGCCTCGCCCCCTTCCCATCACCTAAACACAATGCCGCCCACCGCCCGGAGTTTTCCCAACTCGCCCGGCCGGAATATCAACATCACTTTGTCCGGGAGCGGGCCCGCTGTTTGTCACGCTCAGACCATCCCTTTCCACCCCCTCCACCCCCCCCCCCCGCCTTCCACTCCAGGTCGAATTTAAGAGAAGGAGAGCTTCTCTCGGTTCCGATGGAAACTCGAGAAAAAAAGAAAAAAAAAAAGCGGCGGCCGCTTCCTTGACATGCGGAGGGAGATCTACCGTCTTGCGTCGACGATAGCTGAACTTTGTAGAAAGAGGTACACGCGACGTGTCGCAGAATACAACAATACTGGGAAGAGCTTAGAAACCACGCTGCTACTGGCGAACAACTCTCATTTTCATACCTATTGCCTAGCCACGTGATCTAGTTTCTGCAGTCTCTCCCCAAGGAATTTTCTGGAAGTCTAACGAACCGCGCGTTTAAGCGGTTTCCGCTTTTGCGCCAGAGTATTTATCGCGTTACTAAACCGTTTCTAAACAAGAGCTTTGCATATCGACGATCGTCCACCGGAAGTGACCGAGCGGGTAGCCCTCTGGTAGGACTCGGAACTGGACGATAACAGTCCAAATACCTGTCCAATATGACTTCCCTAAGTAATTTAAGTGAAATGCTGGAATGATTTCTTTGAACCACACTCCTTACTCCAAAGCAAGTATTTATTTTCCTTTGTCACCCTGAGAATTGTGTGGATGATTATCTTCCAATGGCTGCACGGAGTGTCACCAGTAGCATAGATTCTACACAATAGTGCGCCGCAGCGGTTAGCACGCTGGACTCGCCTTGGGTAGGGCGACGGTTCGTATTCCCGTCAAATCATTTCTGTGATTTTCCCAATTGGCTTATGATAAATGCCGGAACGGTTCCCTTGTAAAAGGCAGGGCCGATTTCTTTCCCCCAATTGTGTCCTAATCCTAGCTTGTGCTCCGTCTGTAGTGACCTCAATGTCGTCAGGATATCGAACACTGGTCTTCCTTCCTTCCTTCCTTCGTTCCTTCTACAGGCTATTTTCAATAATAGTTTGGTTACCATATCTCCCTACCATTTTAGAAGTTCCGCAGAAGCGTTTTCTATTCTTTCTCCGTTATTTCATAGCATGTCTTTCCAAGCTCTTTGAAACTCTAATACCGTATCCGAAATGTCTTTCAAATCGAAAGCCCGTTGAAGCCCTCAATGTACTCTCACCACCAATCCGTCCTCTCCTCTACTTTTAACAGAGGAATTCGTATTGCACTCCTAAAGTGGACACCTTTGACTTAAATGAATTCAGAATTTGTCATTTCCATTTCTACTTCTTTTTGATTTCTTCTTTTCTTTCTGCAACCATTTCGATTTACCTTCTTTGCACTTCCTACTGCTATCATTTCATACAAAATTGTGTATTCCTTTCTATTGCTAAACATTTTTGTAAATCCTGTTTTTCATTTGATGTATTTCTTCTGTCATCCGCAGTTTCTTCAGACTTGCTTGCAATTTCTGAGATTGCAATTTACAGGAAGCAATTCTTCTTCCACTGAACTGCCACTGTGTTATTTCATATCACAATATCTACAACGACAGTGAAATGAAATACCCATCATAATTCCTCAGTGTTTCAGAACCCTGATTCTGTAAACACTGAGCCCTCATGACGCTTCTCTTAAACGTCAACCTACTCTGCATTATTACTAAATTGTGGACTCATATTTTGTGTCCATGTTCTTAGGCCTTATAGTCGACTATTTCATTTCGCAATCTCTGTCTCACCACGTTGTAATGTACCTTCCTGTCCCTGTAAAATTTTTGGCAAATATACTGCTCCTCGTTTAATTCTAAAACATAATTTGCTATTACTAGCTGAAATTTCTTTCAGAGTTCCTGGAGAATTTCTCCTGTCTCAGTCCTGCCACCAGGACCGTTGTTGTTGTTTTGGCCTTCAGTCAAGATGGCTCTGAGCACTATGGGACTTAACATCTATGGTCATCAGTCCCCTAGAACTTAAAACTACTTAAACCTAACTAACCTAAGGACAGCACACAACACCCAGCCATCACGAGGCAGAGAAAATCCCTGACCCCGCCGGGAATCGAACCCGGGAACCCGGGCGTGGGAAGCGAGAACGCTACCACACGACCACGAGATGCGGGCCTTCAGTGAAGAGATTCCCTTGATGCATCTCCCCATTCTGCTCTATCCTGTGCAAGCCTCTTCATCTCCGATTAACTACTATATCCTACATCCTTCTGAATCTGCTTAGTGAATTCATCTCTTGGCCTCCCTCTACGACTTTTAACTTCCACACTTCCCTCCAATATTAAATCAGTGATCCCTTGATGCGTCAGAACGTGGCTTACCAACCGATCCCTACTCCTAGTCAAACAGAACCACAAATTCCTCTTCTCCCCGATTCTATTCAGCACCTCCTCATAACTTACGTGGTCTATCCATCTATTCTTCGCCATACTTCTGTAGCACCACATTTCGAAAGTTTCTGTTCTCTTCTTCTCTTCGTTATTTATCGTCCATGTTTCACTTCCATATGTAGCTACACTCCATACAAATAGTTTCATAAAAGACACTTAAGACACTTAAAGCTATACTCGATGTCAACAAATTTCTCTTCTTCAGAAACGCTTTCCGGTCTACATTTTATGTCCTATATTTTTCGACCATCATCAGTTATTTTGCTCCCCTTACAGCAAAGCTCATTTACTACTTACAGTGTCTCATTAATTAATCTAATTCCTTCAGCATCATCTGATTTAGTTCGGCTTCATTCCATTATCCTCGTTTTGCTTTTGTTGTGTTCATCTTATATCCTCCTTTCAAGACACTATCCATTCCGTTCAGATGCTCTTCTGAATCCTTTGCTGTCTCTGACAGAATTGCAATGTCTTCGGCAAACCTCAAAGTTTTTATTTTTTCTCCATGGATTTTAACTCCTACTATAAACTTTTCTTTTGTTTCCTTTACTGCTTGCTTGATATAACTGACATCTGGTTTCTGTACAAATTGTAAATAGCCTTCCGCTCCCTGTACATGTCTGCCTTCATTGCCACCTTCTACATCTACATCTACATCCATACTCCGCAAGCCACCTGACGGTGTGTGGCGGAAGGTACCCTGAGTACCTCTACCGGTTCTCCCTTCTATTCCAGTCTCGTATTGTTCGTGGAAAGAAGGATTGTCGGTATGCTTCTGTGTGGGCTCTAATCTCTCTGATTTTATCCTCATGGCGTCTTCGCGAGATATACGTAGGAGGGAGCAATATACTGCTTGACTCTTCGGTGAAGATATGTTCTCGAAACTTTAGCAAAAGCCCGTACCGAGCTACTGAGTGTCTCTCCTGCAGAGTCTTCCACTGGAGTTTATCTATCATCTCCGTAACGCTTTCGCGATTACTAAATGATCCTGTAACGAAGCGCGCTGCTCTCCGTTGGATCTTCTCTATCTCTTCTGTCAACCCTATCTGGTACGGATCCCACACTGCTGAGCATTATTCAAGCAGTGGGCGAACAAGCGTACTGTAACCTACTTCCTTTGTTTTCGGATTGCATTTCCTTAGGATTCGTCCAATGAATCTCAGTCTGGCATCTGCTTTACCGACGATCAACTTTATATGATCATTCCATTTTAAATCACTCCTAATGCGCACTCATAGATAATTTATGGAATTAACTGCTTCCAGTTGCTGACCTGTTATTTTGTAGCTAAATGATAAGGGATCTATCTTTCTATGTATTCGCAGCACATTACACTTGTCTACATTGAGATTCAATTGCCCTTCCCTGCACCATGCGGCAATTCGCTGCAGATCCTCCTGCATTTCAGTACAATTTTCCATTGTTACAACCTCTCGATACACCACAGCATCATCTGCAAAAAGCCTCAGTGAACTTCCGATGTCATCCACAAGGTCGTTCATGTATATTGTGAATAGCAACGGTCCTATGACACTCCCCTGCGGCACACCTGAAATCACTCTTACTTCGGAAGATTTCTCTCCATTGAGAATTATATCCTGCATTCTGTTATCTAGGAACTCTTCAATCCAATCACACAATTGGCCTGATAGTCCATATGCTCTTACCTAGTTCATTAAACGACTGTGGGGAACTGTATCGAACGCCTTGCGGAAGTCAAGAAACACGGCATCTACCTGTGAACCCGTCTCCATGGCCCTCTGAGTCTCGTGGACGAATAGCGCCAGCTGGGTTTCACACGACCGTCTTTTTCGAAACCCATGCTGATTCCCACGTAGTAGATTTCTAGTCTCCAGAAAAGTCATTATACTCGAACATAATACGTGTTCCAAAATTCTACAACTGATCGACTTTAGAGATATAGGTCTATAGTTCTGCACATCTGTTCGACGTCCCTTCTTGAAAACGGGGATGACCTGTGCCCTTTTGCAATCATTTGGAACGCTACGCTCTTCTAGAGACCTACGGTACACCGCTGCAAGAAGGGGGGCAAGTTCCTTCGCGTACTCTGTGTAAAATCGAACTGGTATCCCATCAGGTCCAGCGGCCTTTCCTCTTTTGAGCGATTTTAATTGTTTCTCTATCTCTCTGTAGTCCATTTCGATTTTGTCATCTGTGCGACAATCTAGAGAAGGAACTACAGTGCAGTCTTCCTCTGTGAAACAGCTTTGGAAAAAGACATTTAGTATTTCGGCCTTTAGTCTGTCATCCTCTGTTTCAGTACCATTTTGGTCACAGAGTGTCTGGACATTTTGTTTTGATCCACCTACCGCTTTGACATAAGACCAAAATTTCTTAGGATTTTCTGCCAAGTCAGTACATAGAACTTTACTTTCGAATTCATTGAACGCCTCTCGCATAGCCCTCCTCACACTACATTTGGCTTCGCGTAATTTTTGTTTGTCTGCAAGGCTTTGGCTATTTTATGTTTGCTGTGATGTTCCCTTTGCTTCCGCAGCAGTTTTCTATCCCGGTTGTTGTACCACGGTGGCTCTTTTCCATCTCTTACGATCTTGCTTGGCACATACTCATCTAACGCATGTTGTACGATGGTTTTGAACTTTGTCCACTGATCCTCAACACTATCTGTATTTGAGACAAAATTTTTGTGTCGAGCCGTCAGGTACTCTGTAATCTGCTTTTTGTCACTTTTGCTAAACAGAAAAATCTTCCTACCTTTTTTAATATTTCTATTTACGGCTGAAATAACCGATTTATGGTCGCTGATTCCCTGTTCTGCGTTAGAGTTTTCAAATAGTTCGGGTCTGTTTGTCACCAGAAGGTCTAATATGTTATCGCCACGAGTCGGTTCTCTATTTAACTGCTCAAGGTAGTTTTCAGATAAAGCACTTAAAAAAATTTCACTGGATTCTTTGTCCCTGCCACCCGTTATGAACGTTTGAGTCTCCCAGTCTATATCCGGCAAATTAAAATCTCCACCCCGAACTATAACATGGTGGGGAAATCTACTCGAAATATTTTCCAAATTATCCTTCAGGTGCTCAGCCACAACAGCTGCTGACCCAGGGGACCTATAGAGACATCCAGTTACCATGTCTGAGCCTGCTTTAACCGCGACCATCAACCAAATTATTTCACATTTCGGATCTCCGTAAATTTCCTTCGATACTATTGCACTTCTTATCGCTATAAATGCGCCTCCCTCTTCACTGTCCAGCCTGTCTCTGCGGTATACATTCAAATCTGAGTTTAGGATTTCATTACTGTTAACGTCTGGTTTCAGTCAACTTTCTGTCCCTAGTACTATATGGGCGTTGTGACCGTTTATTAATGAGAGCAGGTCTGGGACCTTTCCTTTACTATTAGCACCTTCATTATATGAAAGAGAGTATTCCGGTCAACATTGTCAAAACCTTTCTCTAGGTCTACGAATCCTTGAAACGTAGATTTGCCTTTCCATAATCTATTTTGTAAGATACGTCGTCGGGTCAGAATGGCCTTGCGTGTTCCAACATTTTACGGAATTCGAACTGATCTTCCCCGAGCTCGTCTTCCGACAGTTTTTCCATTCGTTTGTAAAGAATCCGTCTTAGTGTTTGGTAAACATGACTTATTAAACTAATGGTTCAGTAATTTTCGCACCTGTCAACATCTGCTTTCTTTTGGATTGGAATTATTATATTCTTGTAGAAGTCTGAAGGTACTTAGCGTGTTTCATACATCTTGCTCACCATATGGAGGAGTTTTGTCAGGGCTGGCACTCCCAAGGCTATCAGTAGTTCTAATGGAGTGTTGTCGACTCCCGTTGCCTTTTTTTGACTTTGGTCTTTCAGTGCTCTTTCAAATTCTTTTCGCAGTATCATATCTTTCACTTCGTCTTAATCTACGTCTTCTTCCATTTCCATAATATTCTCAGGTACATCGCCCTTGTATAGACCCTCTATGTAATCCTTCCACTTTTCTGCTTACCCTTCTTTTCTTAGGACTGGTTTCCTCCCTGAGCTCTTGATATTCATACAGGTGGTTCTCTTTTCTCTCTCCAAAGGTCTCTTTAATTTTTGTGTAGGCAATATCCATCTTACTCCTAGTGATATGCCTTTATACATCCTTACATTTGTCTTCTAGCCGTCCCTGCTTAGCTCTTCTGCGCTTCCTGTCGATCTCATTTTTTAGACGTTTGTATTACTTTTTACCTGCTTTATTTACTGCATTTTTTAAATATTTTTTCCTACCATCAATTAAATTCAATATCTCTTCTGTTACCCAGGGATTTATACTAGCCCTCGTCTTTTTTACGAACTTTCTCCTCTGCTGCCTTCACTATTTAAAATTCACCAAGACCGTATACTCCAGTAATTCTGTCCTCTATTCGTTCACCTATTATGGCATCGCAATCCTTCACGATAATTACATCTGTGCTTCCCGTTACAGACTGAATTACCCGCTTAATTCCCTCATGAACTCCCACTATATCCTCATCATCTGCCAATTTTTTCAGCATAAGTACCTCAACTGTAGACGCTAGCGTTGATTTTTTTTTTTTTTCAAATCCGATGACGACAATCCTGCCGTTGATGTGTTCACTCTTTGACCATTTTCCATCTTATGACGACCTCGGCTCCCTTTATACTGTTTGCTTATTTTTTTGGTATTATCCTATAATAATCTTTGTATTTCATTTCACTAACCCCTACTACAACTAAGAGGGTAATCCCAAAAGTAAGGTCTCCTATTTTTTATAAGTAGTAGATCTGTTTATTTCTACAATGGTTTACATCAGTTTACAGCTTGAAAAAATGGTTCAAATGGCTCTGAGCACTACGGAACTTAACTTCTGAGGTCATCAGTCTCCCAAAACTTAGAACCACTTAAACCTAACTAGCCTAAGGACATCACACACATTCATGCCCGAGACAGGATTCGAACCTGCGACCGTAGCGGTCGCGTGGTTCCAGGCTGTAGCGCCTAGAACCGCTCGGCCACCCCGGCCGGCTACAGCTTGAACATTTAGCTATTTTTAGACGTAAACACCATTCATGTCGATGCATCTTTGTAGACGCTGTGGCAGTTTTTGTATGCTCATATCATACCAGCTCGCCGCCATGCTGTTCAGAAAGTTATGAACCTCTTCTTTCACTTCGTCGTCGGAGCTGAATCGCTTTCCGGCCAAATGTTCTTTTAACCTAGGGAACAGCTAATAGTCACTGGGCGCCAAGTCAGGGCTGTAGGGTGGGTAGGTGATTATGTTCCACTGCAACTGTAGCAGGAGAGCAACGGTTTGCGGAGCGATGTGTGGGCGAGCGTTGTCATCGAGAATGTGTACGCCCTTGCTAAACATTCCTCTTCTCCGGTTCTGAATTGCCCCTTTGAGTTTTTTCAGTCTCACAGTACCTGTCAGCCTTAATGGTGGTCCCAGTGGGCATAAGGTCGACCAACAATACCCCTTTCCAACCCCCAAAAAACGGTTGGCATGACTTTACCGGCAGACTGTGCTTTGTTTGAATTTCCGCGGCGTTGGCGAAAAAGGATGCCGCCACTGGCGTGATTGTTGCTTGGTCTCAGATGTAAAGTGGTATGCCCAGGTTTTGTCACCCGCGACTACTGAGTTCAGAAAGTTGCACTGTTCTGCTGAAGACGGTGAAGAAATGCGCGGGAAGCATCAGCTCGTTGCCGCATGTGGTCCTCAGTCAGCATAAGTGCCACCCATCTTGCGCACACCTTCCGGTAGTTCAATGTTCCCGTTAAAATGCTGTGAGCAGTGCTTCAGGAAACCTCAGGAACCAAGGTGCAGAAATCATCGAGGGTGATCCGCCGATCTTCACGCAAGCTTTGCTCAACCTTCACCACTGTCTCCTCAGAAATTGACGGTCTCCCGCTCCTTTTGTTCGTCGTGAATTTCGTTCCGACCAGCTGCAAACTCTCTACACCACTTACGAACATTTTTGACATCTATGCACGAATCACCATACACTTCCGTCAATTGGGGATGGATTTCAATTGGCGCAGTGCCCTTTGGTTTCAAAAACCGAATAACTGCGCGCAATTCGCACTTGGCGGTAATATCCAACGGGAGCTCCATTCTCGACGGCTGCCAAGCCAAGACTGAGCACCTCAGCGCGGTGTGCGCTTGTTTACACACAGCGCGTGAAGCACTCTTCGTAACAGTGTGACCAAGTGCCAGAAACAGATTTCTGTACTTATCAAAAATAGGAGACCTTACTTCTGGGATTACCCTCGTATAATTCACTCTTTCATATTATTAGTGCCCTTATAACACTATGACTAGCTACATTCCATGTTCCGATTTGTAGAATGTTACCGTTTCATGGTTTTTTTTTTTTTTACATATTTTCACGGTCCCCTGGCAGATATTTGAATGGGAGAATGATACAAAATCTTTTTCCCCTGGTGAGATAATCGTGACATTTTTTTACCTGCACGCCGAATTTCCTGTGGATACATTCCGTCTCTAACGTTGTAGTTTCCATTGTCGTCTGCATACTCCTGCCGTGAATGATTGCTGATTTTTCCGCCAATAGAGGCATTTTACTCCTCTCAGGATAAGGTGACCCCCGAGCCTACCTCTTCTCCTCCGCCCTCTGTTGACAAAGCCACTGACAGAAACAGGGTCATTATATCTACAGGAAGTTCTTGGCCGCCTCAGCAGATGCTTTTAAATTCAAAATTTAATAAGTCTGTGGGACCGAAACCTGATCCACAGGCTTTTTGACTGGAAGTCCAAGACGCTACACCTAGAGCACTACTGTAAATGTTTCGCTTAAGCACATGACTCAAGAATGCTAAAGTAATTATTCATAGTGACAACACTACTAACAAACGTCCGCGTGACGAATGTCAGTGGGAGCGCTCACAACGTATTGCAAGCTTTCTGTCAGGAGACACACTGCTGACACAATTAAAGCTGAATCAATACTATCCAACTCCTAATTTGCTGGTAGATGTCAGCTGATGTACTCGGAAATTGTGAAAGCTCGGTCATAGTATGAGAGTGATAAGAAAGTTCATAAAATTGATTTCAACGATTCTTATCCAAGCGATGGTTGGCAAGTTTTTCGGTAAATTGCATGAATCTTTGAACATCTGAAGTATGTGGGGTGTCGAGAATACTTTCCCAGTAGCCTTTCGTAGTGGCCATCGTGAGATCGCCTGTATAAAAATAGTGTGGAAAGAGGGGGAGGGGGGGGGGGAACGGCGGCTTGAGGATCTATCCTGATTCCGAACAGTTCTTTCATGACAGGGAGTTCATTTTTGTGCTAACTAATGACCTTGTTTCTGTGCCGAGTGGGTTTCTCCTGCTTTACCGGTGCTTGCCTCTCTAAAATACAAATTCGTTACGCCGGTTCAATGATTATTGTGAATACCTTAATAATAAAATAATATCGTCATCTCTGTTGTTGCCCGCTACAAGCGGTTAAATGTTTTCCCATTACTTAATGTGACAGCAAAATAATAACGTAGCCCTCTTTTGTCTTTTGTAACATGGCTGCGTTACAGCAACAGTGCATCCCAAAGTTTAAATGCATTCGAAACATCAGCAAACCAGTTGCTAAATACAAGTTTATTAAACTTTGACCACAGTCTCGACGATTTTAATGTAGGACCTTTTAACAATATTGCCACGTTACGTGCAGAACAAAGATAGTAACATTACAATAAACAAAATTACAGGAATGTTACAGATTTATTTTCCTTCAGGGAACCATACACACGTAAAATCACATTATCTGTAATGAAAGCTGAAGTTGCTGACTTTGTGCGAAAAAAATGGCTCTGAGCACTATGGGACTTAACTTCTGAGGTCATCAGTCCCCTAGAACTTAGAACTACGTAAACCTAACTAACCTAAGGACATCACACACACACATGCCCGAGGCAGGATTCGAACCTGCAACCGTAGCGGTCGCGTGCTCCCAGACTGTAGCGCCTAGAACCGTTCGGCAACACCGCCAGGCTGTATATGTCATTTAATTAACCAGTATGTATATACATTATATGAAGGTAGTAGCCATCTGCCGTAGGGTTTTGTCTTAGAACTTTAGCTTTTCTGACTTTTTGATTATTTTTTTTTTTTTAACTTGTGGTTAGATCCCTTAGAGTGTCAGTATGTTACGTTTAGAGCTTGTGACATGGGCGGACTGGGTGAAAAGTAGCGGCACCAGCCTTGTGTTACCTCTGGTATATGCACGTACCTGCAATGAGCAGCGCGTATGGTTTTACTAGTACACTACTGGCCGTTAAAATTCCTACACCACGAAGATGACTTCCACAGACGCGAAATTTAACCGGCTGGAAGAAGATGCTGTGATATGCAAACGATTAGTTTTTCAGAGCCTTCACACAAGGTTAGCACCGGTGGCGGCACCTACAACGTGCTGACATGAGGAAAGGTTCCAACCGATTTCTCATACGCAAACAGCAGTTGACCGGCGTTTCCTGGTGAAACGTTATTGTGATGCCTCGTGTAAGGAGGAGAAATGCGTACCATCACGTTTCCGACTTTGATAAAGGTCGGATTGTAGCATATCGCGATTGCGGTTTATCGTATCGCGACATTGCTGCTCGCGTTGGTCGAGATCCAATGACTGTCAGCAGAATATGGAATCGGTGTGTTCAGGAGGGTGATACGGAAGGCCGTGCTGGATCCCAAAGGCCTCGTATCACTCGCAGTCGAGATGACAGGCATCTTATCCGCATGGCTGTAACGGATCGGGCAGCCACGTCTCGATCCCTGAGTCAACAGATGGGGACGTTTGTAAGACAACAACCATCTGCACGAACAGTTCGACGACGTTTGCAGCAGCATGGACTATCATCTCGGAGACCATGGCTGCGGTTACCCTTGACGCTGCATCACAGACAGGAGCGCCTGCGGTGGTGTACTCAAGACGAACCTGGGTACACGAATGGCAAAACGTCATTTTTTTTTTCAGATGAATGCAGGTTCCGTTTACAGTATCGTGATGGTCGCATCCGTGTTTGGCGACATCGCGGTGTACGCACATTGGAAGCGTGTATTCGTCATGGCCGTACTAGCGTATCACCGGGCGTGATGGTATGGGGTGCTATTGGTTACATGTCTCGATCACCTCTTGTTCGCATTGACGGCACTTTGAACAGTGGACGTTACATTTCAGATGTGTTACGACACGTGGTTCTGCCCTGAATTCGATTCTTGCAAAAACCTTTATTTCAGCAGGATAATGCACGACCGCATGTTGCAGGTCCTATACGGGCCTTTCTGGAAACAGTAAATGTTCCACTGCTGCCCTGGCCAGCACATTATCCAGTTCTCTTACCAATTGAAATCGTCTGGTCAATGGTGGCCGAGCCACTGGCTCGTCACAATACCCCAGTCACTACTCTTGATGAACTGTAGTATCTTGTTGAAGCTGCATGGGCAGCTGTACCTGTACACGGCATCCAAGCTCTGTTTGACTCAATGCCCAGGCGTATCAAGGCCATTATTACGGCCAGAGGTGGTTGTTCTAGTACTGATTTCTCAAGATCTATGCACCCAAATTGCGTGAAAAGTTAATCACATGTCAGTTCAAGTATAATATATTTGTCCAATGAATACCCGTTTATCATCTGCATTTCTTGTTGGTGTAGCAATTTTAAGGGCCACTAGTGTAGATATTGCGATTTCATGTGATTATGGTTGACGAGAAAAAATCTGTAATATACTTCTAATTTTGCTTATTGTAATTTTACTGTCTTTGTTCGAAACACAGTGTCTTCTGAAGAAGACGGTTTTAAAACAGTCGAAACTATGGTCAAGCTTTAATAAACCTGTATTTAGCAGCTGGTTATCTGTTATATGGATTTGTAGGATTATTAAGTTGATGATTAAGTTCCTAGCGTTTTTCTTTTGCTTGTTGGTATTTCGGTTGCTATCTAGTTATTTTTCGATTGTCGCTTTTTATTTGTAGTTGACTGTTGTTATTTGAGTTTACAAGCTGTCATTTGGAGATAGTGAATAGAGCTGTGAACTCTAGAAAGTGGAGTGTCAAGTTGAGGAATCTCAACGTCTCCGACATATTTTTCTGTCTGAGATCAGTTGAGGGGTGACAGCAACGTACGCAGCCAGAAACATTAGCGCCGTGTATGGGGATAATGCCATTGGACAGATCACCGCACGAAAATGCATTTCTCGTTTTAAGGACGATCGTTGGACATTAAGTGACTCTTCACATTCAGGAAGAAGTTCGGGGTTTGATGAAGATCGTTTAAGCACATTAATGCACAATTATTCACGACAGCTCGAGAACTGGTAGGTGTGATGAACGGTGATCATTCCACCATCGTGCGACATTTGTATGCAGTGGTTTGCGTGGAGTGTGTGTGTGTTTGGGGGGGGGGGGGGGGGGGTTATAAACCGTGTGTGGGTTCCGCATCTCTTATCCAAAACCACAAAAATCAGCGTTGGTCGTATGTGCAACTCTACTTGTACGTTATCAACTGGCTTGTGAACGATACCGACCATTCTTATACTGTGCTGTTAGTGGTAACGAGCAATGCTAATGTGAGGAAAAGAAAGGAATGGTTCAGCCCAAGCAAAGCACCAACTGCCTGTACAAAGACCTGCGCGCATTCACTAACGTTAATGTTACGTATCTCGTGGAACAGAAACGGTCTGGTGTACCACGATTTGCTTTGCCGAGGTGTGACCATCACTGCTGACATTTATTGTCAACAACTGAGACGTCTCGCGGACGCAAGTAAAGAACTACCATCAGGAAGAATGTGTAAAATGATGCTGCTCCACGATAACCTTGTGCTAGACTGACGAGAAAACTAAATACAGTAGTTGCGTTGGGATTTCATTCCGTAGCCACCTTATTCACCTTATCTTGCGCCCTCAAATCTCTATCGAACAGCCATAAAGGACCTTCCATTCGCGATGAAAATGCGTTCCGAATATTTCTCGACGAGTTCTTCACCTCAAAACCACCTTAGTTCTGCAGCCGTGAAATCTAAAACGTACTGCAATGTTGGGAGACTGTTGTCAACAGTGAAAGAGAGTACATTATTAGTGACTAAACTCTCTGTTATGTGCATCGTTTGTGTTTATTGAACTTATGGAAAAAACTACGAGCTTATGCGGCAATCATGTAAATGTTTGACGAGGAGGATTAGGAGTTCGCGATATATGAACATAAATTATTTTTGTTTATATGGCAGGGTACAGACGAGGCAAAGAGCGACACCACTGGACAGTAGATGATTGAAAACGCTATACCCAGTGGCAGTCGGATGGAAGAGTTTGGCGAAAGCCTGGAGAACTTACCCGTCATCATGTGTAGCGCCAACACTGACGTATGCAGGAGGTGGTGTAACGGTACAGGAACAGTTCGGAGATGACGACTGTACCAGCATGACAATCCTGCTGTAATAAGGATCACCTGTAAATCAATGGTATGTGGGCATTAACATTCCTGAAATAGACTGGCCTCCCAATACTTCCGACCTGGATCCAACGGAACATCTTAGGGATGAGTTATGACGTCGACGTCGCTCGAGACCCCAGCGTCGAACATTACTACCATCTCTGGTTTCGACTCTTGGGAATGATTGGGCTGCCAATCCTGCGTTTACATTCTGACACCTCACTGAAAGTGTCTTCGTCAGAGACAAGCCATCATAAAGTCGTAGGATGGACACGTACCGCGTTTAATATGTAGCTGGATACCTTTGATGAGATAGTGCACTTGCTACATTCTTACTACCTGCTGCTGCTCTAAGGCACCATGGCAAACACAACTGTAGCAGAAGCCCAAATAACCTGTCCTTTTTACTTGTACGGATTCCCCCCCACCCCGTCTGCTCTTTTTGGTATATCTCCACTCTGCATCAGATCCGCCGACTTAATAACGTTCTCCTTCTTCGGATCTCCGATGGTGCACATCTCACTTTCATTCAGTCCTGCATACCAGACGTAAAGATTCAATAAATTCTCCTTCCGTTCCATAGCAATATTTAATATTGGTAGAACACTTTCAAGGAAGAGGATTTCCTTCTACGGTGCTGCACTTCTTCTTCTGTTTTATGTCCACCGGCCAGTCTGTGAAATCTTACGCCGTAGAAAGGACAATTGTTTCACACTTTCCACTTCTGTGTAGTTCCCAGTTTTGGTGATAATAAAGTCGATACTTTCATTTCTACTACGCTTAAGCGGCATTCTGTGCGAATTATGCAGCTCACTTACTTCAATTGGTTTCCAGTTCCTTACAGTCAGCCTAAAGGGATACCTTGTCTGCGAAACGTGACATAGGTATCTATTACCCTAGTTCTATCATTTCGCTTCTAAAATATTTCTCTTCCTTCATTGCTTCTTCGAAGTACAAGCTGAGCCCCGCGGCAGTAAACTACAATCAAACCCTACGTAACTAAAAATCTCTTTCGTAGATTTCCTTTTTTGTTGCTCCCATGTACTTACTGTAGTTGTAGATTATCCGCCCATCAGTACTTTAGTCTTCTAAGGAAAACGAACGTCCCATTTGACCTTACATTGTTGACGACTTGTTCTAGGTCCACAAATTGTTCGAAGGTAGCAACATTTTTTTCAATTCATCCTTGATAATCAAGCGGAACATCCCAATTGCATTACTAATATCTTTTTTTTTCACTGAGCTAAACTGATCTTTGCTCTGTAAATCGACAGTTTTTTGATCTTGTATCTGTCAATTTTATCAGGGTTCCTTCAAACAACAGAGGTTGTCGTCTGACAATGTCACATAACGCCCATGTTCAGTAATGATTGAGCACATACAACACAATTTCTGGAGGCTCTACTTTGTCTTCCACATCAACAGCTACTTGACTACTCCGCTATTCACACTGAAGTATTGGTAGAGGGCTCACAAAACCACTGTCCGATTATTTCTTGCCCGATCTACTTTCCATTCAACTCTTCCTTCTACTCTCGAATAGCACGTAGAATAAATGAACATCTAAAGTTTTCGTGCCAGCCCTGATTTCTGTTATTTTTTAAGACGACCATTCATCCGTATTTTGGTCGGAAGCGAGCAAATACACTTCCTGACAAAAAAGTCAAGCGCCCAGAAGACATGGTAGAATTGTATACACTATGTGATCAAATGTATCCGGAGACCTAATTGAAAATGACTTACAAGTTCGTGGTTCTCTCCATCGGTAATGTTGGAATTCAATATGGTGTTGGGCTACACCTTTCCTTGATGACAGCCTCCATTCACACAGGTATACTTCGAATCAGATGCTGAAAGGTTTCTTGGGGATTGGCAGCCCATTCTACAGACTGCCGCACCGAGAAGAGGTATCGATGTCGGTCGGCGAGGCCTGGCACGCAGTCGGCGTTCCAAAACATCTCAAAGGTGTTCTAGAGTGTTCAGACCAAGACACTGAGCAGGCCACTCAATAACAGGGATATTATTGTCATTTAACCAGCCCGCCAGAGACCGTGCATTATGAACAGGTGCTCGATCGTGTTGAAAGATGCATCCACCATCCCCCAATTCTCATCAAGAGTGGGAAGCAAGAAGGTGCTTAAAATATCAATGTAGGCCTCCGCTGTGATAGTGCCACGCAAAACAACAAGGGATGCAAGCCCGTCCATGAAAAACACGACCACACCGTAACACCACCGCCTCCGAATTTTACTGTTGGCACTACACACACTGGCAGATGACGTTCACCAGGCATTCGCCATACCCACATCCCGCCCTCCGATCGCCACATTGTGTACCGTGATTCGTCACTCCACACAACGTTTCTCCACTGTTCAATCGTCCAATTTTTACGCTCCTTACACCAAGTGAGGCGTCATTTGGTGTTTACTGGCGTGATGTGTGGCTTATGAGTAGCCGCTCGACCATGAAATCCAAGTTTTCTCACCTCCCGCCTATCTGTCGTAGTACTTGCAGTAGTTCCTAATGCAGCTTGGAATTTCTGTATGATGGTCTGGATAGATGTCTGCCTATTGTGCATTACGACTGTCTTCAACTAACAGCGGTCTCTGTCAGCCTACAGACGAGGTCAGTCTGTACGCTTTTGTGCTGTACGTGTCCCTTCACGTTTCCACATCACTATCACATCGGAAAAAGTGGAACTAGATAAGTTTATGAGTGTGGAAATCTCGCGTACAGACGTATGACACAAGTGACACCCAATCACCGGACCACGTTCTTAGTCCGTGAGTTCCGCAGAGCGCCCTATTCTGCTCTCCCACGATGCCTAATGACTACTAAGGTCGCTGACATGAAGTACCTGGCAGTAGGTGGCAGCTCAATGCACCTAATATCAAAAACGTTTGTTTTTGTTGGTGTCCGGATGCTTTTGATCACTTAGTGTACGTAAACACCATGGGCTGGTATGTAAACGAGCTGCAGTTCCTGGTAACAAGTAGAGCATCCACTTGAATACTTCAGCACTGTCACACGCCTGGTAGGGTACATAAGAGGGCGATAACAGAGTCAGATGTGGAGTGGTCATTCTGGAGGACATGGAGGAGCCACGTACTTGTGTTTGTCAGCGTCGTCAGAGCCTGATAAGAGTTTAAACGCGGTGTTATTGTGGATCTCCGTTTGGCAGGCCAGTGGAATCTTTCAATATCCAGAGTTCTGAGGTACTGCGATCTGACTGGGATTCTGATGGCAGGCAACCGTGGTCAACGCTCTGGTCCACCGTGTATGACTACTACAAGGATGATCGCCGTACTGTGCACCAACCACGTCGTAACCACTCTACAACCGCACCTGCCATCCAAAAACCCAGGTGCAGTCCCTGCAACATTTTATGTTATCCTGCACCGTAGGCCAGAGACTAGCGGCAATCGGGCTAGAGAACTATTGTCCCAAGCGTAGGATGCTGTTAACCTCACAACACACATGCCTGCATTAGGAGACAGGCAGTGACAGGGAACATCACTGCTGATTAACACTATCGTACTGTGTTCAGTGGTGAGTTGCGGTTCTGTACTACACCAGATGACCGTCACTGGCGAACATAGCTACGACCTGGCCAGAGGTCCCCATCTTACAATATTTTGGAGAGGCACAGCAGTTTTAATCCTGGCGTCATCGTGTCGGGTGTCATTGGGCATGACTTTGGCTGATGGCTGGTAGTAATTGAAAGAACCCTGTCGATAATGTGTACGTCACGTACACCCTGCCTTCTCATGTGTTACCTCTACATCTACAGCTAAATACATATTCCTCAGACTACCGTACCGTGCATGGCGGATGGTACACTTGACAGCAAAGAAAGGGGGTCACTGCCGAATACAATCAACATAACGTAGCTGTGTTGCAGGTCCTCTAAACACCAAAACCCCCTGGGGTACAGTCGTTTGACTACACACAATGGGTACCGCAAGAGACTACTAAGAGACCAAAGGACTTTATGGCAGTCAGTCTAAGCATCAGCTAATATCGTCATACAAAACATATTAGAAAACACTTCTTAGCGATGAAACACCCCACAACACGCATAAACTAACCTTAATTACAACAAATGACATTCCAAAAGATCTGAGAAAACGGATTATTTTATATATATCGTACAGTACTCCTTAGTCAAAATTAAATACTTACGACAATATATGGAGTTACAAAGCTGTACGGCAACTGGAAAAAAGTTTTTCGCTCTCTAAAAGTTTTTCCAACCCCGTGCTGAAGGTCGCTCAACGGCGAGTGGCTCTGGAAACTGGATATTGGACGATCCAGTAGAAAAACGCGATTAACAGCAACAAGCACTCTAAGGAAATCTCAACATCAACAGCGAATCACCAGTAATATCATTGTTCTCGTAACACATCAACAGCTACGTATACACAAATTTGAACTTTAAATGACATGACCAACGTCGTCGTTCTGGACCTGGATTCAAACCCAGCACCTATAGCCATTGCTAACTAAGCTAAGCTTTGTTTGTGCGTTATTGAGACCGGATCACTAGACATAAAGAGACGTGAACTATAGACGTTTGCACCAGTATCAGTTATCAATTCAGATCCTGAAAATAAATGACGAAAATGTTTGTACTGAACTGGGATTCCTGTCGAAAATGTTTGTACTGAACTGGGAATCCTGTCATAACAGTTACCGTCCTGGGAACTACCCCCAACGACGTTTATATGGTGTCATTCACAAGGAACAAGGTATGCTCATGTTTAAAATTGAAATGCCATCATATAAAGCTTGTGACAGGGATGCGAACCCAGCACCTAATTGGATTGTTAACGAAGTACAGTCATGCTCAAAAGTATCCGAACGACCTGGATTGCATTTTGCCTGATTCCCATGCAACCCACATAACGCAACTGTCTTACAGGTCCTCTAATCGCTCCTTGATACAGTCGTTTGACAATTGAAAATGGTTCCAACAAGTCACCACTAGAAAACACTGCTCTGTATCGCAATAACTCAGGATGTAAAGTATTACCACGATACTAAAAATATCAGGTAATACCTCATCACAGATAAGACTAGAATTTATTGCAATAACTGACATACCTGAAATGTTAGCACTCTCATTAATACGTCAGATAGGTAATGCACGTAGTAAGTTCGTCGTATTCATGATTTCCTCTTCAAAGTAACATACCATACTTGTTATTTAACACAAAATGTCATTAAAAATTTCCGTTATTCACGAGCAGCTAGTTGAGAGTATGTATGAACTTCAAATGACACGACGAACCGACTCGTTCTGCATATGGATTCAAACCCAGGTCATGCAAACTAAGATTTCGTGACTGACGGAAGTTAACAGTCATTCCTGACTAGGCATAAAGAGAGTGATATACCTGGATTTGTATCAGTTAACAAATATCAACTTTAAAGTACATAACGTAAACATTTTTAACGGTCGCGAATTCCTACCCAGCACCTATTGTCCCTGTTAACGAACTACGAGAGATGTTAAATACTGCTTCTTCACAAGTAACTTACTAGAAATGCAGTGTGGTAAAGCTTTGTGTTGGACAGGGATTCGAACCCAGAACCTAATCGGATTGTTGTCGAAGCACAATCAACTTTGACATATCGGATTTTCTCGGTAGTAGCTAGATGTATTAACTGAAATGACGCCGGCTGGTGTGGCCGCTACGGTCGCAGGTTCGAATCCTGCCTCGGGCATGGATGCGTGTGGTGTCCTTAGGTTACTTAGGTTTAAGTAGTTCTAAGTTCTGGGGGCCTGATGACCTCAGATGTTAAGTCCCATAGTGCTCAGAGCCATTTGAACCATTTGAACTGAAATGACGAGACGAAACATTAATTTTTTCCTTCCCAGGACTCCGACCCGGCACGTATCGCTGTTATATTCTAGAGAAAAGGAACGTTAAGTATGGGTTTGTTACACCAGCAGCGACATGTGAGCATGTTTGAACTAGAAATAATATGACGAAGTGTTCAGTGCTGACTGAGAATCGAACCGCAAACATATCGTTGTTGACTACACACAAAGAGACGTCAGCTACCGAATTTTTCTCCACCAGCAGCTCGGAATAACATCCTTGAACTTACAGTGATCTCGCAAATAGTTCTGTGTCTCACTGGGAGTAAAAACGTCATATATAGTTAGTGTTGACAACGAATGAAAATGCATTAAAAATAAAAATTATTATCCACCACCTGGTAGGTGTTCTCATGCTACAGCTTGATAAAACATAGTGAAATTTTAGTGCTGGGCCAGGATTCCAACCCATTCATGCGCAATCTGCGGAGATGTTGAGGAATCTGCAGTTTTGAACAAACAACAAGTTGTAGTCGAGCTGTATTGTCACGAAGATATCAAATTCCGCGTTAAGGGCGGTCTGAGTGGCATCCCCAATTCAGAACCAGTTTTATCGACATACAGAAGCTCAAATAAAAGACGGAGTAATTGTCCTGTGACCATTCACAGGGTTTGTTTCGTCACTAGAAATAAATAACTAGTATAAGAAAGGTTAATGGTGATAGGGCTTCTACATGTCGCCACTCCTTACTTTATTGTGGTTCCACCTAACGTCTAGAGAAGGAATATCATGTTTAATGTGGTTTCCAGACCACAATGCCATTATACCTTCTTCACTTGGCGTAGCCATTAGAGAATAGAACCTGCCACTCACTATCAAAAAACTTCGGCAGAAGTTGGAATCGAACCGAGACCAGCAGCATATGAAACCATCATCAGTCCAACAGACTACCCAACTCTCTGCTCTACGACTCATTTCTCTATCATAACACTGTTGCAGCACGCAGGCTCCTTGCAGTGGTTCGCAGGATGTTCAGTACATTCATTTACTTGGTTGACCGAATCGCCATGAACTAGCTACCTTGGCTACCCAGTGCATACATTCGACTCTATTTTGTAATTACCGAAATAAAATAATGTAACTGCCACCTACACACAACTGTCAACAGTTGTAATATTTTTATGTGTAATGTTGTTGCATTAATTTGTTCCGAAAACGGTGCTGATATTCAAGACCATAATCGGTTAAAAGCTATCTGAGGAAGTTAACCTGCATTACTGCACAACTGTTTCACCAGGTATCCAGTCTAGCTTACGAAATTCCCAAACAGACTAACATTAATTATAATCTTTTAGTACTCATCTTACGATAACCGGTGATATATATATATATATATATATATATATATATATATATATATATATATATAAAGACAATTTAAATAAAAAGAAATAAATCAGTTTATATTTGGACATTTATTTTAGCATTGATCATTGTTTCGTTAAAATTTCAGCATATCAGACTTGATTCATAACTAAACTTGTGCCTTATTTAGGATTGTGAAAATGTGAGTTTGTAATCTTACGGAACACATCAAATAGGGAGCCAAGATTGGGAGACTACATACAACACTGCATTCATAAAATAACACACGAAGGACGTTGAAGCATATCCAAGAGGAAATTAACCACAACCAATCGATTCAATTTTCACCCAAAGAAGTTGCGTTCGTAGCGCAATCCTGTCCGTCATGAAATTACCACACACTGGTATACTAAATTCATACTAACTCTCTGTGAAATCTTCCCGAAAAGAATAGCTGAGGGCTACTTTGATGCTTACACCACATGCTTCACGTGGTCAACTTGGTTTACACAAAGAGTGTAACTCCACAGTAATTTTGATAATTAAAATAAATTACACCGAAACGCAATTTACAAGAGAAAAACCTCGAACTGTTTACTATCGTCGTACTATTAACCTGATGGGTCAAACAATTGTATAAGCACGTGGTACTGGTCTCACAAAGTGCACCCCACGTGGGTTGAACATAAAGAAAAGTTGCTATATTGAAAAATATTGTCAAGACGAGACGTTACAATCTCACGCACATTCGTATTTAAGATTGATGATCTTAGAGTTACTGATCAACACGTGGTTCCACTTTACTCACAAAGTAGTGACAAAGCAGCTACGGGAAGATATTCTGAACTTCACACTCGAATTACATTGCCTTGCAATTTAAGATAACATTAGAAATTTTAGAGCTAAACCTGAAATAAAGGTTAGGCTGAACTTAAGAAATCCATTGTCCTATGGACTTAGCAGACACGCGCTTAGCCGGAGATCTTACCAGTTCAGACGCTCGCCGTGGACCGACTACCATGGGTCCCTCCTGAGGGGTGCCTCACAAATACAAACGGAAGTGACCAGAGAGGCACCTTCCTATACCAACATGACTAGCGACGGACAGGACCATACTAAGAATAGAAACCTCTTTGCTTCTAGAAAGCGTAGCTACCTGTTCCGACGTTGATCCTAATGTTCTCTAGCAGACAGGCTTGTCTGCTACCATCAAGCACGCAACTAGAAATACATTTGCTTATTCGTTCTTTCACACAGAAGGGAAGGGGGCTGACAGTATCTTATCATATACAGTATATAAAAGAAAGAGGATGTAGGTCCCGTATGAGACTGTGTGACATGAATTACATATAAACTGTGTTTGAAAGTGTATTAGTGTGACAGATCGTTCTTGTTTATGTGTTTCCTCCCAGATAGTCAGAAACACCACAGTAAATTTAGAAGTGGAATGTATGCCGTAAATGACAACAGATTTAAGAAATTAATATGAAAGGAATCCAACAGAGACCTTTCACAGTGTAGGAAGCAGAAATTTAAATAGGAAGTGTTCCTTTCCATTTGAGCTACTCTATTGCGCTATCTGTTTGTTGAAACCATCGTGCAGTGCAAATCAATTAATCGCATATGAAAAAAAAGCTAACTTCTCCGTCATTTTGTTCTTTTCAGGTTTAATAGACGGCCAGGCAGCAGATGCGCTCGAAGCTTTTGTATTATGTATGGGGAGAGCGCATCGTGCCAAATTAGTCAGAAAAGTATTTTCTTCATTAGCTGTCATTTTCATTCTTCTTCAAACCTTGTTTGACAGCTTTAAGTCAGAACAAGTTTTCTATATCCATGTAATCAATAAACTGCATGTGCATTGTCAGACTGTTATAGATAACATCACAGAATTCGCATATATCGTTGATGATTCATTTATCTCTCATGTTTAGTATTGTTTTATCAATACTAAAAGAAACTTTACGAAAACTGTGCACTGTATTGTAAGAAATGAAATAAAAATACCCACGATAACCTTACGACGAAAGTCTGTTTCAACAAAACTGAGTATCTGTACAGAAGCGTGCCTCTAGCAGCAAGAATTAGTAAAACACTATTCACTTAGATTTCGATTGGGCCTGTGTTTAAATGGTATGCTGTCATATTCAACAGGTATGCAAACGTGGCATTTCATAAATAAAGTTACGTATTCCTAGAAACCCAAAATTTGCTTGTCAGCAGCGGAAAGAGGCGTTACCAGTTGTGCAGCATAGTAAGTTTTTCACCATTGCACTATGAGTTGAAAGTATTTTCTTACGATTTGCTTATCGATGTTTGATACACAGAAGGGATAAGAACGTTACATTCAGCGAGGCTGGAACCGCGAACCATAACAGTCGCCTTTCCACAGGTCAGCACGTCAACACAGAGCTAGCGGATAGATATGGTTTGTGCCTTCCTCTTACGAGACCAGTAGTGGCCAGAACTCGTAAACCGCTATTTACATTACGAGATTAGTTGCGGTTGCCACGTTCAATGACTTTGCTGGGCTGAAAACCGTAAATTTACAATCTTCTGTTACAGATCAAGCGATAACAACTCAGGGTATTCAATGGAAATGACACGAGAAATCAAGTGAACTTTGAGGCTTAATTCCGTGCACACCAGGAAGTAACTCGTCGATCACAGAGTTGCCAAACATACCTTGCGTTGTTGCCAAATCTCAGTTACATTACCAGCAGGAAGAAGGCGCACCGATGTGATCCTACAGCGGGCTGGGAAGTGACCATAGCTGGCGCCTCAAAGACGCGGCTGCTACGGCCTGGAATACGTTATGCGTCTGATTCGCATTTCTGTAACTAGGTTTAGGGACTGGAGCTTAGTTGCTAATAATACTCAGAAGTGACTGCTACTAAGCATCATAGCTCCTATAGTTGCTTTTATATTTCTTTCGTAACTATACTCAAAACTAAGAAACTCATTCACGGACGTTTTCGTGCCTCGCCGATAGTCGAACACAACAAACAAATAAAAATAAAAAGATAACGTGTGTGTGTGTGTGTGTGTGTGTGAGAGAGAGAGAGAGAGAGAGAGAGAGAGAGAGAGAAAGATGGTAAGAAATTGTTGTAAAGAAATTGAATACCGTTATGTAAAGAAATCTTTCATTAAAATGACTCGTTCCACATCATTACGAAATGTCGTATTCATGATCTATAGAACAAGTATTAATCTAATCTAATCATATTGCTGACTATCCATGAAGAGTCATGAAGTACCGAAACTTTCGTCTATATCAGTAACCAAATCTAAACTTGAAAATGAAAGACGACAGTTTTTGTAATAAACCGGGACTCGTATCAAGACCCTTTCATCCCTGTTAACTAACCATGAAAGATGTCTGATATACCTCAATTCAGAAGTAACGAAGTGTGTATGAATTTAAAGATGAAGCGCATGATGTGAAGTTCTGCGACGGAGATACGAACCAAAGACGTAATCGTATTGTTGACTAAGTAAAATCAAATATTACGTATCGGTTTTTCTTGCCAGCTGCTAGGTTCTTAATCTAAAATAAGGACACAAATTTTTGTGCCTGAGCGACAATCGAACCGCACTCCCATCGTTCTTCTTTATTGTCCACGAATATTGCTGAAGTATCAATTGCGTACTCACCAACAGAAAGATGTGTGCGTGTTTGTCCAGAAATTGTTGGCAACATGAACAGACATTAAAAATGCACGTTAATTTTCACTAGCAGGCCGGTGCGCACGTGATAGGGCTTGAAATGAAATTATGAATATTTTTGTACTGGATTAGGATTCGGACCCACATATTTACTTTTGGAGGACACCTAGAGAAGACTGCAGTCTCGGGAAAAGGAATGAAATGATTGAACTATACTGTTCCGACAGATTCAGAACCTCGAAAGAGAAGATACGAGTTCGAATCACAGTCCAGCATCAAATTTTTCAACGTCTCTAGTTCAATCAAGTACAAGTAAAATAAGAGCCCTGTTCCTTTGGACGGCTATCAGTTCATCAAATAAAATAAAATTTTCTAATGTAAGTAAGTTTACTGATGACAGTATTTCTGTGTACCCTGACCTCCACCTATGTCATTTTCCAACGTAAGCCGGCTCTGCCCAGTTTGGAATGAAGGAACGTGATGTTTAATGCGGATTCTGGATTATAACAGCTTTATCTTGAGGTTACCAGAGGTGAAGAAAATCTGTTTGTGCCTCTTAAAAGTAAATGCCTAAATCCACGCATTGCACTTGTGATAGTTCGTTCCACCAGACCATTGTGGCCACATTTCCCAGCCCCAGGAGTGTGCTGTAATGGATGATGTGCTTAGCTTACAAAACTAGTCACGGTGAAAAAAAACGCGAGTCTATTAAATGGTTAAGTAGAAGCAAGCAACTGACGTGGAGATTATGCTATTCTCACGTCAGCAGGATGTAAAAACTCTTCTAGGCGTCATAGCCTCGATTTGAAGCCATCTTGAAATTTTCACTAATTCAGTAAAGTTCGAGAATATCCACTGTGAAGTTTGAAGTTAGCTGATAATTCGATTATCACCGTCAATATTACTATCATTTTCTTCATACCGCTGCTGGAACACATGTGCTTGAAGATCATTTAAGTCCTTTTGGTCATTACAGAAAGAGTTGCCCAAGAACAAGTTCTTTCCCTGTCTACGGAGTCCTTTTCATGTTAATATCAAACATCAGCAATTACTCGTAGATCACATTAAAACTAAAGTAATTGATAAAGACGTTACTTGATAACGGAAACGCGCTGCCTTTCTTCATTTACTTGCGCCTAGAAATGGCTGTCGAATACTGCCAAACCAAAAGTCAAGGGATCTTACTGCCTTCCAATATACGTCGCTGTCCTGTTCTTCCATATGATTTGGAAGACGTGACCTGTTTCAAGTTGTCTATGACACAGAATGTTTTAGAAAATCAATTGTTTTCCTTTGCAATAAGCAGAAAGATTTTCATTCTAAGCTATCCAAGTCCAAAATTTTTGCAATAATAGATCAAATTCAATATTCGCTTCCATAATGTAAGGAAAATATTTCACAGTTGCAAAACCCGCATCCGACTCATTGTCCTTACACTTAAGTCGCTGGCCATAAATTCTAGCTCAAAGTGACGCCAGTTTAAGTAACCTAATGTAGCGAAGACAGTTTTCCAGTGCTCTTTCTCACCGGAAAATATGCAATTCACTCATTGGGCTCCATAAATACACTGTAACAGTAACTTCTGTGTGTATGCAATGCATACGGATTGTAGAATTTAGTGGTGCTCTCTCTTCCACTTCTGTGTACAATATGCCAGACATAAACGGGTCCTTTATCATTACAGGCCCTGGGCGGTGCGACATCGTATTGGCAACAGTAATGTGCTTATACTGACAACCTCATTGTTCGTTTTACCCGATTTTGTGATCATTTAAGTAAAACAACATGACTTTCGAGTGGGAGACATTTCGTTCCCCTTTTCCTTCTGTGAAATTTGTCAGTAAGCTTTTTGCCTTCGAACCAGCGAAATGCGGCAGAGTACGGCTGGTAAACGATTTACAAACCACGATTTAGTGCCGATAACACGATTTCTTTAAACACTGGCGTAGCTGAAGGAATTAAGTTTCTTCTTAAATCGTCTTCTGCAGCAACGTTCACAGATATCTCAAATAGGAAAAGCTCTTTATCCAGGTACGAAGACTGTAAAACAAACTTCCCACAGTTTGTGTCAGGTTGATCTTCTCGTCCGATAGCACTGCTTAAGTATTTTGTGTACGAGGTATTAAAGTAGTGTTCCTGTAGCTGTGGGAATCATTGGTAGAAAACGAGTTTCACACCAATGGGTACAGTACTGATAAATATTCAAAATGATTACCAACCTAAGTCTGCGTTCATCCACAAACAGAGGCGTATTTCTAATATTGAAGCTAGACTAGGTATCCTTGTCTTCCTTGAGTGGGCATTGGAAGGCGTTTACATGCACGTATACAAGGGTAATACCAAAGGCAGGGTCTCCTAAGGGACACGCAAGTGCCAACGCAGGCACAAACGAGAGATCCTTAACTTTAATGTCAAGCAGAAACCACGGTGTTGGCTGCATGGTGGCAAGGTGGTAAAGAGCAAGACTATGGATACGAAGGTCTAAGGTTCGATCCCTCACCAGTCACACGATTTTTATGTGCCGTTTTACACATATTTCCCCTGGGACAGTGTTTGTTGATGTGAAAAATGCCGAGTTGCACTGTGGTCCGAAAGCGACGTAAAACTGTAAGTTCCCCTATTAACTGGCTAAGTAAGTGTGGTGTCACCGCCAGACACCACACTTGCTAGGTGGTAGCCTTTAAATCGGTCGCGGTCCGTTAGTATACGTCGGACCCGCGTGTCGCCACTATCAGTGATTGCAGACCGAGCGCCGCCACACGGCAGGTCTAGAGAGACTTCCTAGCACTCGTCCCAGTTGTACAGCCGACTTTGCTAGCGATGGTTCACTGACAAAATACGCTCTCATTAGCCGAGACGATAGTTAGCATAGCCCTCAGCTACGTCATTTGCTACGACCTAGCAAGGCGCCATTATCAGTTGCTATTGATCTTGTAATTCATGTACCGTCAGACCGACGTTCACCATTAATGGATTAAAGTTAAGTATTCCACCAGCTACGTCCGTTTTACTAAAGTCAAATGTCCTTGTCCTGTTCCAGACCTCACGCCAGCCTGCGTGAGCTAAAACGCTTGCCTTTCGGCTTCCTCTAGTATTCTTGGGTTGGCTCTCCTGCCAATTCACAACAGTAAGTCAACTCAAAGGTCGGATGAAAGCAACAGCGTACCACCTCCAACAAGTCCGTGCCTATTGAAGCACTGTGGTGTTCAAGCCACTCTTGCGACTGATGACTGCTTTACTTTCTATGGGTTCCAAAACTAATGATCTTCAGGTTATTAACATTTTTGTGTTTTCATGCTGTAGCTTTGATACCAGTAAACGTAAGTAACCGGCCGAGCACTGTCACCTTTCGAGTTGTCAATGTGGTAGACGACGATGCTGTCGACACCAGTTACAATTTTGGTCATGGCTATGTTTCAGTCGAATACCTCTACGGGCCTTTCTGCGTATTTCAAGATATACTTTTATAGACGTGGTACGCTTCCAAATTGATATCTGATAGAGCTGTATTTAGCAACATGAATCAGGTATGTTTTCCGTGCAATATATCAGACAACGCGTCAGTGCAAAGAGATTTCGTTTATGTGTTGCGCATGGTGCAAGAAATATTTGTATTTTGCTTACTTCTGTGATAGGTTTCACCTCACTGAATGCGAGCAAGCCCACGAATAGACTGTCAATAACTGGAATTACGCAATAACACACTTAAAAGTTGTAGTTTTGCATTATGTATCCCGATGAAAATAACTGTAAACAGGTTATATGCCTACTTGCTTATTATCGCGCTTCTCGATGCTTTCCTCAAAAAATTAAAATAAAAATAAAAAGAGAGAGAGAGAGAGACAGAGAGAGAAAACAGAAATTTATTTCAAATATCAGCTCAGTGAGGCCATGTTCGTCTAGTGATGTAAAGGAAGGATAGTTTATAGGCAATATCTCGTTGTACTAGCGATATGCATGGCTACGGGGTTCTTTGTTTTCTCTCTGCAAACAACTAGAACAGAATTCAGTAACAAACTGGTAAGAACACCTACTCAGTGCGCCAATTAAACACTCAGCCATTCTTGGTTATTTTGTTAATCGTCTGTAATGCAGTAAACATCCTTGATTATTGATTTGTAATTACTATCATTGTTATTGTTATTCGTCACCCCACAACAGCTTTCCTATCACTCATTACCGCCGATGAACGTAACGAATGGATCAGGATGAATGGAATGTGGGATGTTTCGTCACGGAGAATATACACATTTATCTCGGCGTCTTGTGTCAGTGTAATATGAAAATCTCAATAAGAGAAGACGACAATAACACCCAACAATTTCTGTCCACTTAACACCATGACGACAGACAAATTGGCGTCTCACTGTATTTTGATTATAATTCGTTAGCCTTTTTGCGACCTCATTTTAATACCTCGTGGGAGCAGGCATAATATTTTGCTTTTTGAACACCGAACAATAACACACAAAGATAGTAGATGGAAGGATACAAAGAAAAAATCAGACTCATGGGTGTGGATCCAGTTCATCACAAGAAGACTAAACAAGAGGGAAACATTACGAAAGCAATGAATACGCTGGTTACTATACATTATTTGTATAGATCTGAAGATGAAAAAGCGCAGATCTGCACAGTGCCCGCGTCTGCACTTTAGTTTCTGTCTTAATGGGCATAATTTTTAGTTTATTCTCTTCTGAATTATCAAATGAATTTATTATTACGTGGTACAGAATAATTAGGTAACTGTGTTTCTTACAGCTTCCATTCGCACCAACATTTTTCTACATTCTCGTGCAATTCATGAAATTCTACTTGTATGATCACAAGACTGCACATAGATGCAATCGATTTCGAGGTGCAAAGTGTTTGTTATCTTACTTTTCGTGACAGGTTGGCAAAGTTGATTTCCAAAGACTTTTTATTGTACTGAAATAATCTTTTGCAACGAAGTAACAAGGTAAGTGTTTTATTCGTATATATTTTGTGGGAACTGTAATCGTGATGGAAGGTTACACAACTGAATGCTTGACACAGCTGGTAGGAGGAAACGCTGCATGTTAACCAAACCCCGCGCCTCCTCTCCATATCCTCCTATGACACCAGCACAGGATTCTTCTCCTAATAACACTACAGAGCTGTTCCTAGCACAGCTGATAATTGGCAACATCGTCACAAACATTTGGCAACACCGTGACAGTGCAATCACTTCCGCGTGTGGTACTGAGCTGACTCGCTAAATTCACTTGATATTCCCTTTCCATTTGAATGACTCGTGGTATAAAATCATCACGTAAACTAGGACACTGAGCCAGAAATTTCAATTTTTTGGCTAAAGAAATGCTATTCTTCACATAAGTGAAAACTTTTAATATCTTTCACGATGCGTTATGAGGCTGAGCGACCAATACCATGACGAGAGTGGCGTGCTGGCAGCAGTGTGTCTGTAGCCCCTTGGTACCGCCCGTGTCTCGTGTTCCAACGGTTAAGAAAATCTTCAGTTCTAACCGTGGTAGGGGCAGCGCGTGCGAGATTTTTTTGTGTATTATTTAATGGAGCTGCAAATTCCCAAAAAAAATTCTATAACAAAATCAAAATAAAACCTTTACACATCAAATCCTCTTGGCAGCTCGACTCAGTAAGTTGTGTTAATGGTCGTAGATCTCGGCTTTCTGACTGCCAAGCTGATATACAATACAAGCGTCTCTGAGGAACTTCGAATCGACCGTCAACGATACGAAATTCAATAATGTTCTTCACTTAAGACTCCCACGCCAGGGTGATATGTATGAAGCAAATAAATTGACTAGCAAATCGCAAGAAAATACTTTCAGCTCAAAGTGCAATGGTGAAAAACTTACAATGCTGCACAACAGGTAACGTCTCTTTCCGCTGCTGACAAGCAAATTTTGGGTTTCTAGGAATGCGTAACTTTATTTATGAAATGCCACGTTTGCATACCTGTTGAGTATGACACAGCATACCATTTAAACACAGACCCAATCGAAATCTAAGTGAATAGTGTTTTACTAATTCGTGCTGATAGAGGAACGCTTCTGTAGAGATACTCAGTTTTGTTAAAACAGACTTTCGTCGTAAGGTTATCGTGGGTAGTTTTATTTCATTTCTTACAATACAGTGTACAGCTTTCGTAAGGTTTCTTTTAGTGTTGTTAAAACAATACTAAACATGAGAGAGAAATTAATCATCAACGATATATGCGAATTCTCTGATGTTATTTATAACAGTCTGACAATGCACATGCAGTTTATTGATTACATGCATGTAGAAAACTTGTTCTGAGTTAAAGCTGGCAAACAAGGTCTGAAGAAGAATAAAATGCCACTACCAGACGACAGCTAATATAGAAAATACTTTTATGACTATTTTGGCAAGATGCGCTCTGCCCATACATAATACAAAAGCTTCGAGTGTATCTGCTGCCTGGGCGTCTATTAAACCTGAAAAGAACAAAATGACGCAGAAGTTAGCCTTTTTTCCACATGCGACTATTTTGGGTTGAGAAGTGAAGAGAAATATGTTCAAAGTTCCACTAAATTGTTAACTTCAGCAGACAGCAGAATTGCGTTTTAAAAAAATGTAGTAGCGAATGTAATAGAACGCGCGGCGTTTTATCAACAGTGCGCGAAGCTTACCATTACGCTACTAGCTGTCATGTAGCTACAGCACCTCTGGAAGTTAAAACAGTTCCTCCAGAACTTCGGCATTCCACAGTGCTGTGAGATAATGCATATGGCCGGATCTAGACTTCTGAGAGAAAGACAGTTACAGCAGTTCTTTTGCACTGTACGAGGTTTCAACAAACAGATAGCGCAATAGAGTAGCTCAAATGGAAAGGAACACTTCCTATTAAAATTTCTGCATGCTACACTGTTGGCAGTTCTGTGTAGGCGGCAGTTACATTATTTTATTTCGGTGGTCGAATGTATGCACTGGGTAGCCAAGGCAGCTAGTTCATGGCGATTCGGTCAACCAAGTAAATGAATGTACTGAACATCCTGCAAACCACTACAGGGAGCCTGTGTGTCAGAATTCTCATCTTGTGTGCCGCAACGGTGTTATGATAGAGAAATGAGTCGTAGAGCAGAGGGTTTGGTGGTCTGTTGGACTGATGACAGTCGTGTTCCGGCACTCGGCCAGTGCACATCGCGCGGTGACCGGCGGTAGCGCGGGCCGGTGTTTACGTCGTGAGCAGTGCTGAGGTGGAGAGCTGAGCAGCGTGTGCGAGCGCTGTTAACGTTTATTTCTGTATAACTGTTGTAAGTAAGATGTCGACAATTAACAGAGCGAACAGCGTTCAGTGTGTTTTCGATCGCGCTGCCTTGCGACCGACGGCTTTTGAAATTCATGAGTGGATCTTTGAGGATCTGAAATAGCCTGAAGATATAGTCGACACGTTCCAGTTGGACTTTGTGCAGTACTCGTTATTTATCATATTTATTTCGAGTGACACTTACGAGAAATTCGTTGAGGAGCATGCTGGTGTGAGACAATTTCGTCATACTGATGGCAGTATTAGTAATGTCCAAATCGTGCCTTCGGGATACGGAGTGAGAAACGTCAGGGTATTTAATGTGCCACCTCAGTGCCCTAATGACCTGATTGCACATTCTCTGTCACTGTACGGGGCTGTTTTGTCAATTACAAATGAAAAATGGTCGAGTGCATATTGCTACCAAGTTAACAGCGGGGTGCGAAGTGTACGTGTGGACTTAAAAAAGCGGCTGTCGTGCACAGGTAACTTACATTGGACAATCCCCTATTTGTTAGATCTGCCATTCCACAAAACATCTGCGGATGAACTGTACACGTCGACGTCCATTTCAACTTCCACGGTATCGTCCTGCAGACGGTAGTGAAAAGCTTGTTCCGCTATTGAGTGAGGTAGTCGCGGGGACTGTACCACCATCCCGGCAGCCGGAACGTGTTGGCGAGGCGGAGATGCCAGTTCAGGTGGAATGCAGTGCCAAAGACATTCGCGGTAGGGCGGACGTCGATTCGGCACCGTCATCCTCACCGGGGCAGTTACCGCTGGATAGCAGCAATGCGCCAGCCACCTCTGAAACTAAGCCGTGTGATATACAGGAGCGGGTGCAGATCAGTTCGCCTGAACCACCCCTATCGGTAGAGACTGCAGCAGAAACGAAGAAAGGCCGCCGAAGGAGAAGCAAAGGGAATAGTAGCAAAGAGGAAAAGTCGGATGATTTGAGGCCCGTACACATGTCAGAAAGTGGCAGCGAGACTGAACATCAATCTTCTTGCTCCGTGCGCTGCGAGGACACCGCGAGGCAAGAACGCATTCGTGAACAAACCAAACACCTGAAGGCACTACTGAGCGCTGAGAGGCAACAGAGCACCGTAACGGCTAAGAGGAAGAGCGAGCAGAGCAGCGAGCAGCTGCAGCAGCGCTCCCGCAGGAACTCGACGTCCGTCGCAGCCCCGCGTGGTGGCCAGGCGGACGCGACCACGTTGACAGACTCAGCCGGCGGTGGCGGGCAGGGCGGCACGCGCACCGCAGAGCACCCCGACAGCAATGACCCGTGGTGGCGGCAGGATGAAGAGATGCAGCAGTAGCTGCTCTCGCGCATGTCCATCGCGCTGCGACATTTCCACTCCCTGACCCGTTATTGGTTTTGACATTTAGTTTCGTAATCCAGACATTCCCAACGTGTTTGGTTCAAAGCCGTCGAGACGGACGATCCAACAATCAGAGCTCATTGTCCTCTGAACCATCATGTGCGATAGCCAAACCTACAACGTTACCACACTTAACGTCAATAGAATTCAAAGTGCGGTGAAACTCCGTTCGCTAACTGATTTCTTGTATGGTACCAGCGTTGACATTGCCCTCCTACAGGAGGTAGTCACAGTCTTAGAAGTGCCCGGTTACGTTCTCATTGATAACATCAACCTCCAGGATGCTGTAGGCACTGCCATACTTCTGCGTGACGGTATACCATTTACGGATGTGCAGCGGCTGCCTAATGGTCGTGGCATTTCTCTTCGAGTGAATGGTGTGCAGATTGTTAACGTGTACGCCCCCTCACGCAGCACTCATAAGAGGGATCGTTCAAAATTTTATAAAAACGAGGTTCCCATTCTTCTTAGCGCTTATCGTGCACATCTCATCCTTGGTGGTGACTTCAATTGTGTGCTTAACGACAGAGACCAAACTCCCAACACGAACAGATGTATCGAACTTGAACATATAATTCATGGCATGCGTCTTCACGATACATGACAACAACTGCACGGTTAACGGGTAGCGTACACCTTCGTAACCAGCCATTCGGCCAGTCGGCTGGATAGGATCTATGTGTCCGATGCCATCCAGCGACACACTGTGAACTGTGACATAGCTCCTGTCAACATCTCCGACCATTGTGCATATCAGCGTTACAACGCCAGCAAATATACCGCGGGAAAGGCTACTGGAAATTGAATGTCAGCCTTTTGCAGGATGCCCAACTTGAAGAGGAGGTGAACATAACGTGGCAACAGCTCCAGCGGCAACGAAGTCGTTACGAGAGCGTTCTCCAGTGGTGGATTCAGTGTGCTAAGCCTAAATTACGCCTCACCCTCATGAGCTACGCCCGACAAAAAAGCTTTTGGCAGAAACAGACTATTGAGTTTTATTATCGCTGTTTGAGAGAACTGTACAGTCGCACTAACAATCCTTCTCGCGATATCGACGTAAAGATCAAACGATATAAAGCGAAAATCACGGCGATACAACGCCAACGAATGCAAGGCCTCATCGTGCGAGCGCACCCCAAGGACGTTGCCGCCAAAGAACGGGCCTCTCTGTACCACATCCTGAGAACGACGAAACGGTGTAAAGCCATGTTGATTGAAGCCGTCGTTGATGACGCTGAGAATGCCATCACGAAGCAACGTGACATCATCTCGCACGTCTACGACTATTATAGTCAACTTTACAAGAAGCAATTCGTTGATGGCGACGATTTTCTTAGGACCTTGAGCTGTCGCTTGTCACAACAGGATAATGCAAATCTGGAATCTCTTTTCACAGAGGACGAAATCCGACTGGCGGTCCACAGTGCAAAGAAAGGGAAGTCACCGGGACCCGACGGTCTCAGCGCTGAGTTTTACCAGCGTTACTGGAACCTCCTCGGTCCGACACTCCTTGAGATAGCGAATGAACTCTGGCACCTGGAAGTTATACCCAAGGCATTTACGGAAGGTATCATCCTGCCCTTACCGAAAAAAGAGAACAGCAGTAAGGTCGAAAACATGCGACCCATCACACTCCTGAATGCCGATTTCAAAATCATCACCAGATCGATTAAGCTAAGGATGCAAACCGTTATGTACAAGGTTTTAGGCAGTTACCAGTACAGTGCTGTGCAAGGCCGAAGTGCAATCTCAGCTGCCTGCGATTTGAGGGACATCATCTGTTCATATGCTGAAAGCAAAGGACAGGGCGCTCTGATCTTTCTAGATTTTGAGAAGGCTTATGACCGTGTATGTCATGACTTCCTCTTTAAGAGAATGAAGAAACTAGAATTTGGGCCTCATCTCATAGAATTAATTCGCAAACTTACTACAAACGCCTCTTCACGGATTCTCATTAATGGCCATTTTACAAAAGAAGTTTCCATTGAGCAATCCATCCGCCAAGGATGTCCTCTGTCAATGATTTTGTACGCCATTGCAGTAGAGCCGCTACTGAACAACTTAGCGCATAGCGGTATCGGGATTAGCGTCGAGTCTGTCACTATCCCATGCATTGCGTATGCTGACGATATATGCGTAACTGTGTCATCATCGCAACAACTTCTGTCAGCGGAAACTCTTTTACAAACATTCACATTTCTTTCAGGAGCAATACTAAATAGAACTAAAACCACAGCTTTGCAGATTGGTGGCGGTATCGGAGACATATCCCATGTTACCTGGTGCAAGGTCAAGGATTATCACACAACCCTCGGTGTTACCTTTGAGGCCAAACCAGACAAAATCCTGACGAAGAACTGGTCACACATGCTTAATAAATTACGTGCTGCCTTAATACTTCACTCCGACCGTGACTTGAACATACTACAGAAAGTTAAGACCATCGAGATCGCCATTACGAGCAAGATGAATTATTTGGCGCAAATTCTTCCAATCTCCGACCATCTAGCCAAGAGTATACAACAAGCGTTATGTTGGTTTCTTTTTAGGGGGCACATTTTCAAAGTTCAATTCGATACCTTACCCTTACCTTCATTCAAACGTGGACTTAACCTCATTAAAGTACACAAAAAATGTGTCACCCTGCTCCTAAATCGCATCAGGAAGGAGTTTCGTACCCGGAGGACCAGTATCATCTCAAACCTCATTCAGCGGTGGAAGCCTTATAGCCTTGACCCACCAGTTAATATCGCCGGCATTCCACTTTCTTACCGACGTGTGCGACTGTACTACATGGAAATGAGCTACATTCGACACAACATCGTCGATAACGGAAGCCTGACGAACAGGAAGCTTTATGGCCTTCTCATGACAACAAACCGCAGGAATCGTCTCGAAGAAAAACATCCACATTCACATTGGAGTATAGTATGGCGGAATGTGCACAGCGACGTGTTACCGTCACGCGTCATAGCCGACTGGTATCTAACAGTCAACGATAAAGTCGCAACGAATGAAAAGCGACATAAAGTAGGCCTTCATCCAACGCCCAACTGTGACGCATGCAGAAGAGTTGATACGCTTATTCATAGGTTCACGTGCGGACATGCAGAAGAAATTATTACATTTCTTCGTCAAAGATTGTCGGTGATAGACCGTACGACGCCCTGTGGTATAGACCTTTTAGAGATCATTCAGCCACAAAAACTGAGATATCCACGAGCAAAAGACAACGCTGCAACGTGGATCATGGGCCACACAGCGTCGTTTATTATGCAGAATAGGCATGCTACTTTCCTCGACTATTATTCTTACACAGAAATTGAACACTTCAAAATGAGCCAACATTGTGACTACAGGAGGATATTTGGAAATATGCTGAAAATCATAATTAACGGTTAAATGCTTCAAATACAATATTTCGGATAGCAGAGGTTCCCAGTGACCTGTATGTATGAATCCTATTTGCTTCCTGGGACTTCAGTTCTTGTCGGAATTTTACGATGCTATTCAGATGCTCACCAATGCAGAAGGCATTTTTTCTTTCCCATAATACAAGAAAAATAAAAAAAATAAAAATGATGGTTTCATATGCTGCTGGTCTCGGTTCGAGTCCAACTTCTGCCGAGGTTCTTTTATAGGGAGAGGTAGGTTTATTCTTTTCTGGCTACGCCAAGTGAAGAAGGTATAATGGCATTGTGGTCTGGAAATCACATTAAACAAGATATTCCTTCTCTACCAAGTAGACGTTAGGTGGAACCGCAATAAAGTAAGGAGTGGCGACATGTAGAAGCCCTATCACCAGTAACCTTTCTTATACTAGTTATTTATTTCTAGTGACGAAACAATCCCTGTGTATGGTCACAGGACACTTATTCCGTCTTTTATTTGAGCTTCTGTATGTCGATAAAATTGGTTCTGAACTGGGAATGCAACTCAGACCGCCCTTAACGTACAATTTGATCCCTTCGTGACAATACAACTCGACTACAACTTGTTGTTTGTTCGAAACTGCAGATTCCTTAACATCTCCACATATTGCATATGAATGGGTTGCAATCCTGGCCCAGCACTAAACTTTTCACTATGTATTATCAAGCTCTAGAATGAGACCACCTATCTGCTGGTGGATAATAATTTTTATTTTTAACGCATTTTCATTCGTTGTCAACACTAACGACATCTGACGTTTTTGACTCCCAGTGAGACACAGAACTATTTGCGAGATCACTGTAAGTTCAAGGATGTTATTCCGAGCTGCTGGTGGAGAAAAATTCGGTAGCTGACGTCTCTTTGTGTGTAGTCAACAACGATATGTCTGGGGTTCGATTCTCAGTCAGCACTGAACACTTCGTCATATTATTTCTAGTTCAAACATGCTCACATATCGCTGCTGCTGTAACAAAAGCATACTAAACGTTCCTTTTCTCTAGAATATAACAGTGATACGTGCAAGATTGGTGTCCTGGGAAGGAAAAAATTAATGTTTCGTCCCGTCATTTCAGTTAATACATCTAGCTACTGCCGAGAAAATCCGATATATCAAAGCTGATTGTGCTTCGATAACAATCCGATTAGGTTCTGGGTTCCAAACCCTGCCCAACACAAAGCTTTACCTCACTGCATTTCAAGTAAGTTACTTGTGAAGAAGCTGTATTTAACATCTCTCGTAGTTCGTTAACAGGGACAATAGGTGCTGGGCAGGAATTCACGACCGTTAAAAATGTTTACGTTACGTAATTTAAAGTTGATATTTGCTAACTGATACAAATCGAGGTATATCACTCCCTTTATGCCTAGTCAGGAATGACTGTTAATTTCCGTCAGTCACGAAATCTTAGTTTGCATGACCTGGGTTTGAATCCATATGCAGAACGAGTCGATTCGTCGTGTCATTTGAAGTTCATACATATTCTCAACTAGCTGCTCGTGAATAACGTAAATTTGTAATGATATTTTGTGTTAAATAACAAGTATGGTATGTTACTTTGAAGAGGAAATCATGAATACGACGAACGTACTACGTGCATTACCTATCTGACATTCGGGAGGACGACGGTTCAATCCCGCGTCCGGCCATCCTGATTTAGGTTTTCCGTGATTTCCCTAAATCGCTCCAGGCAAATGCCGGGATGGTTCCTTTAAAAGGGCACAGCCGACTTCCTTCCTCATCCTTCCCTAATCCGATGAGACCGATTACCTCGCTGTCTGGTCTCCTTCCCCAAAACAACCAACCAACCAACGAACCTATCTGACGTAATAATGAGAGTGCTAACATTTCAGGTATGTCCGTTATGGCAATAAATGCTAGCTTAAAAGCCTTAAGGACAGTCTTATCTGTCATGAGATGTTCCCTGATATTTTTAGTATCGTGGTATTACTTTACATCCTGAGTTATTGCGATACAGAGCAGTGTTTTCTAGTGGTGACTTGTTGGAACCATTTTCAATTGTCAAACGACTGTATCAAGGAGCGATTAGAGGACCTGCTAGACAGCTGCGTTATGTGGGTTGCATGGGAATCAGGCAAAATGCGATCCAGGTCGTTCGGATACTTTTGAGCATGAATGTACTTCGTTAACAATCCGATTAGGTGCTGGGTTCGCATCCCTGTCACAAGCTTTATATGATGGCATTTCAATTTTAAACATGAGCATACCTTGTTCCTTGTGAATGACACCATATTAAACGTCGTTGGGGGTAGTTCCCAGGACGGTAACTGTTATGACAGGATTCCCAGATCAGTACAAACATTTTCGTCATTTATTTTCAGGATCTGAATTGATAGCTTATACTGGTGCAAACGCCTATACTTCACTTCTCTTTATGCCTAGTGATCAGGTCTCAATAACGCACAAACAATCTTGGAGAGCCGCTGGTGAACAAATGCAGACTTGTGAATGGGAGAATGGTCCTCTTCCAATGTGACGGCCCCTTCTGCGTACAGCATTCGCACTGACGGAAGCATCACATTTTCGAATATGTGGGCATACTGTGCGCTGTCCAGAGTTCCTTCTATCCTGTGAAGAATTCCCGCCCCCTCTCGCAGAATACCAACCTCATCAGGTAACAGGTAGCCGGGCACTTCTTCTCGTCGTGGTTACATATTCGCGTCGATGGCGAGTCCCTTGCGGCCTATAAACGATTCGTCTACCGTCGTTATTGGTGTAAAATACCTTCTCATCAGTGAAAATGACGTCGTCCTACGACGCCCTCAGATGGAGCTCCGCAAATGCCAGCCGGTATAAAACGTTGTCTTCGCTGAGCTCTTGTTTCACGTTGGATCGTCGTGCATGCAGTCCAGCGTCCCTCAGCCTTCGGCGAATCGTGTCACTGGAGCCGGGGAAGTTGGTCTCCCGCCGTAACTGCTTCGCGTTCAGAAATGGATTTTCTCTGCTCCTAGACATTAGGTCCCTGTCTTCCTGCTGTGAGATCACTCTCTTCCTGCCTGAGCCAGGAGCCCTGTTGGTGGTGCCTCTTTCAAGGCAGATCCTCCACCATCTCGTTGCAGTGGTATGTGGTACGCCATACCGTCTGCCAGCTTCTCTGATGGAACATTCTCCTTCCTCAATGAGAGCGACGACTCTACCCCGGCCGGCCGTTGTGGCCGAGCGGTTCTAGGCGCTTCGGTCTGGAACCGCGCGACCGTTAAGGTCGCAGGTTCGAATCCTGCCCCGGGCATGGATGTGTGTGATGTCCTTAGGTTAGTTAGGTTTAAGTAGTTCTAAGTTCTAGGGGACTGATGACCTAAGATGTTAAGTCCCATAGTGCTCAGAGCCATTTTTTTGAAGTTCTAAGTTCTAGGGGACTGATGACCTCAGATAGTCCCATAGTGCTCAGAGCCATTTGAACCATTTTTTGACTCTACCTCGAATAGACCTCTCCCAGTGAGCCATTACGGCAGACAGCCTGATGTGTACTTCTGCTTGCCGCTCTTATACTGATTCCAGGAGAGGAGGTAAACATATTTACGTCAAACGGAGCGGCAGAGGCAGAGGCATGCGGCGCAGGCGTGCTGGCTCGTCCCGGGCTGTTGGCCCACCAACGCCACCGCCAGCTCGCTCACTTGCATCTCGCCTCGGCCAGCCTGGCTGGCCCGTAGCTCGCGAGCCGCGGCTAGTACAGACCCGGGCCGCATGGCCACGATCACCCCTTGAAGGATCAAAAGTTACACCTAACCTACCCAAGTCTGTAGTACAAACTAACGCAGCTACAGCTATTACGCTATAACATGTGCAGGCACACCTACAGTTCACGATTTATTCAAATATTTGACGAACAATACTTTCAAAAATACATTCATTTTAAAAATAGGTACCAAAAAATATTTCACCTAGCTAGCAATAGCATGACGCAGGAAACAATACTTTCTTGTAAGCGCTGTGCATTAGATGTAGCCTTAAGAAAACCTGTATTCAACCACGACAACTAAGCGGAATGTAAAAGTAAACAGGTTCGGCTGCAGCTTTTCCAAATAATCGTATATACTTAGTATATAATACACGTTTTGTGCACTTATAACATGTACTCAGTGTCTCTGAAACAATACGTGCTGCACGACGGAAATTGCTTTCTGCTGAGACACTTCATTTACATCTCAATGATACACGACTACTAGAGAACATTGCTCTTTACGGCAGTCAATCCACTTGTAAATTAACAACAGGATATGGCAAATATTAGGCAACACGTAACTAGGGATGAGAAAGGCCTTAAGGTTTGCAACTAAACATGCTACTCCTAGCTACTACTGAATATGAAGTTGATTATTTACGTGTCTTCATAACCATGTGTGCGGCGTTGACTCTCAGTCAGCATAGACGTTTTCGTCACCTTATTTCTAGTTAAACGTGTGCACGTCTCGCTGATTGTGGACCAACATTTGAAATTTCTCGTCTGTTCCTGGTTAGACAACGACGGCGGTAGGCGCCGGGTTCGAATCCCGGTCAGGCAATACAACTTCAGTCGTCATTTAAGGTTCCAACCCCACTACTGGTGACAAACTGTGATATCTACATTCTGATTTTACGTACTTATTCAACAATCTGATTAGGTGCTGAGTTCGCATCCTTGTCCCCAGCATTACAAGATGGCATTTCAATTTTAAACATGTGCATCCTTTATTCCTTGACAATGCAACACTATACAACGTCTTTCGAGGTTAATTACCAAGAAGGTAATTGTCATGTTAGGGTTCCTGCTTTCGTACAAACATTATCGTCATTTACGTCCAAGTTGAGAATTGATAACTGATACTGGTGCAAACGTCAATATTTGACGTCTCTTTCTGCCTAGTGATCGAGTCTCGACAAGGCAGAAAGCTTTGCTTGGTTAACAATGGCTTTACGTTCCGGGTTTGCATCCGCATCCAGAACGAAGACGTTGGTCATGTCATTTAAAGTACAACTTCCTGTACAAGTTACTGTTGATGAGTAATGTGAACAATGATATTACTTGTGATTCGCTGTTAATGTTGGGATTTCCGCAGAGTGGTTGCCACCGTTAATCACGTTTTCTTGTAACTGCTTAGTATTACATAAGGTTGATGCGCATCCACTCCCCGTTGAACGTTGAACGACGTTCAGCATGTGTTGGGTAAACCTTTTAGACAGCAAAGAACTTGTTTCCAATTGTCATACAACTTTATAAATCCATGTACTGTCTCAAATATTTAATTGTGCCTAAGGATTACTGAACGATTTATGTGACAAAACTAGTTGTCCCATAACATTTGAAATGTCACTTATTGTAATTAAGTTTAGTTTACAAACGTTAAGGACTGTCTGATCTCTTCTGTACTATCGTGGTGTTACTTTACATCTGGACGGACTGTCATAAAGACTGGTGTTCTCTAGTAGTCTCAAGTGGTACCCATTGTGTATCTTACAACGACTGTACTGTGGAGCGTTACGACTATGTGCAACACAGAAATGCTATGTTGGTTGCATACATTCAGGTGCAGCCTATACGTTGGAATTCAGGGGTGACCCACTTTTTTAGCTGTCGAGTGTACCTTGTAACACAACTAGTCATTTCTTTTCCTGTACCAATCGCAGATAGAGCGAGGGAGAAACGACTGTCTGTACATCTCCGTATGAGCCTTACTTTTTGGTATCTTATCGTAGTGGCCCTGACATGACATGTATGTTGGTGGCCGTTGAATCGTTCAGCAGTCAACTTCAAATGCCGGTTCTCTAAAATTTACTCTGTATCGGTTTCCCTGCTGGGACTTCCATTTGAGTTCCTGATGCGCTTCCGTAATGCCTTAGTGTTGTTCGAACCTACTGGTACCAAACCGAGCAGCACATCTTTAAATTGCTTCGAAGTCTTTCTTTACTCCTGCCAGTTTCATGTGAGTGCCGTGGTGTCGTTCTTCAACAGGAGAATGCACGTCAACGCATAGCATCTACCATTGTGTATGATTTCAGGTAGCAGTCGGTAGTGATTGAGGGAACTGCGAATAACGTGTATGTCAGGGACATCCTGCGTTCTCGTGTGTTAGCTCTCATGTGACAGTATAATGCTGCCATTTTTGACAGGATAATACTGGTCGACACAATGGACTGTCTTGATGATGAGGTACTCCAAGTCCAGATATGCCCACGGTAGAACATCTGTGTGACCAGAAGGAGGTCAGACTCATCCTAGTACCAGTATACAAGTTACCATAGAGCAGTTACAACAGCTGTGGGCTGGCTTGCCTCAGGGGAAGATATAACGGCCTCCGAACCGAGTCGGTGCCAGCATCCAGACCAGACGAGTGCAACGACGTATCATGCAGCAATCAAAAATGCCTTTATTTTAATGGTTGTCATCCCCAATTGCGTATCTTATCCCAGATACTATGTCACCTATTTCGCGATAAAGCAAAAAGAAAAAAAAACTATCTTTCCTAGAAATTTTTTGACGTTCTTCCTTAATCCTATCTGGTAACGATCTCATAACGCACAGTAATACTACAAAAGAGAGTGGACATGCGTTGTGTATGTAGTCTCTTTAGTAGCAGTGTTGCACCTTCGCTTCTGCCAATAAAACACAGACTTTAGTTCGCTTTTCCATCAACATTCTCTATTTGATGCTTCCAATTTAAGTTGTTCGTAATTTTAATGCTTAAGTTCTTTTTCCTTGAAATTACAACCCTTTAACTTGTATGTTTTTGACGTAACAAAAATTAATTTTTTTTTAGAAATTATGTGCTAAAACACGTTTTTGTCTTATGTAAGGTCGGTTGCCACGTTTTGCGCCATGCAGGCGTATATTGTTTAAATCATTTTGCAATTGGTTTTTGTTCTTGTGATGACTTCACTTCACGCTGAACGACACCGCCGTCTGCAAACATTTTTACAGTGCTGCTCAGATTGTCTCTTAAATCGTTTATATGGATTAATAACAGTAAGTCTATCTGTTACACATCCTCAGGTAGCCTCTATAACTCTTAGGTATCATGAGATTACTCCCCGTCAAGTATTACGAACTGTAATCTTTCTGGTAGGAAATCAGGAATCCAGTCGCAGAACTGAGACGATACTACATGGCAACGGAATTTGATTACAGGCCGCTTTTTGGGGACGTTGTAAAATGTTTTGCAGAGGTTGTGGTGTGTCGTGTATTGCGCAATTTCAGCAAGACTACAACATAACCAGTAACTTATTACAAATGTGACATGACGTTTTATTTAATCACTGCTTTTGCAGGCTAATGGTTCAAATGGCTCTAACCACGACGGGACCTAACGTCTGAGGTCGTCAGTCCCATAGACTTAGAAACTAATTAAACCTGACTAAACTAACGACATCACACACATCCATGCCCTAGGATTCGAACCTGCGACCGCAGCAGCAGCGCGGTTCCGGACTGAAGCGCCTAGAACCGCACAGCGACAAAGGCCGGCTCCCGTTATTTTGTTAAAGAAATCTCCACCAGGAAAAGTGTAGCAATGTGGTCTGTCAAGCAGGGTAAATGGCACTAAGTTCATGCACAAAAGTGATCATATATAACCAGCAAACCAGCTAAATGTATGATACGTAATCTCAAATAGATAAGAGTAATGGTTTTTTTAAGAAATTTCAGTGCTGTTTCTTAATAGTTTCATTAGTAGTTGCAGATCGTCTATCGAATTTACCGCTACTGTTATTCGAGGTGTAACACTTTTCATTAAACAAAATAAACGGTTTTGTCACAGAATAGCACGTGCACATAACACTAATGTATTTTTTCCTGTCAAAATGTTTCATAAAAGTTGCAACGAAATAACCAGGCTTTATACTTAAGCAGATAATTTATATCACGTAAGATGCTGTTTGCATTCTTAGAAGTTCATTATACTTAAAGGTTATTCACAGTTTAACTGGAATTTGTTACTTCTGAGTGGGTTCTGGGCCACCAACACACAATTATCACCGCTATTATGACCAACAATTTTATGCCTGTATAAAAATTCAATTTAAAACTACCGCTGCAATATTTCACTATGTTGGGGGCTAACATAAGAGACCAAGTTAGATTCCATTAGGAAAGTGGATGCACTCAGCGACTGTTATGTGATTTATAAATTATGGAGCGCAGCAATCAGTCGTCCTTTTTTTGCAAGTTTTATTACGCAAATCCAGACTTCGGGCTAGTGCCTAGCCATACTTTCTAGTCTCTATGCATGCTGGTTCAATATTGTTCGGGCGTCAGTCACAGTTCGCTGAATACTGCTCCCAGTAGTGGTAGTATTCAAGGAACTGTGATTGACGCCCGAACAACAGGGAACCGACCGCATAGAAACTAGAAAATAGTGCATTGGTAATGGCTACGCACTACCGGAAATCAGGATTAGCGCAATAAAACCTGCAAAAAAGGACGACTGATTGCTGCGCTCTATATTTTATAAATAAGAATCATCTATCGAATCTCCTTCAGGCACTGTTTTACTACTAACAAATAATATATATTAAATCTTTTTTATACCTTCACTATATGCATTAACATTTGAAAATATTTGTGAATGTTAATCGCTTATTATTCAGCATTTAGCAATAAATAGGGCTGTATCAATAGCGTTAATGGCTGCGCTCCTTTGTAGCTGCTCAGATAAACTTAACGCAAATGTTGATGGTGTTAGGACAGCAACCAGCCACAAATTTACTTTCAGTTCCTTTATTCAAAGAGTAGCATTACCGATTTCGAATCGTTGTGATTCATCCTCGGACGGTTTACACGTTTTCTTTATGACCAGTGGTGTGTTTTTTACAGATATCAAAACGTGTGGTGCGTGTTAGAAATCTTCTCAGTGACAAATCTACAGTGTTGATCGAGAAAAATTTACGTGTGCAACAACAATAATGCATTCACATCTGCTGGACGAATGTTATGAAAACAAACACTCCAAACCTACGTTTCACGACAGTTAATCTGAAAAAAAAAAAAACACAACACATGTCATAAAGAAAGCGTGTAAACCGTCTGAGGGTGAATCACAATCATTCGAAACCGGTAACGGTACCCTTTGAATAAAGGAACTGCAAGTAAATTTGTAGCTGGTTGCTCTCCTAACACCATCAACATTTGTCTTCAAACAACAGCCACGGTCTCCATCGTGTCATCATATGACAAAATTGCATTAAACGTAACACATATATAGTACGAGAATCATAATGAAATAAAACTCCAAACAAAGAAGATTGATTTCAATGACACGGAAACTCTATTTTTCAAATATTAATTAAGAACATAATACAGTTTTTTACAGACCTCTGTGTTACGAGTCATCAATCATACCCAATTAGTACAACAGTTCGAACAAGAAGAAAGATTATTCTAGAAGGATCATAAATATCAAAATATGGAGATTTTAACTGTCGTTTTCCATGGGTATTGTTTGAGATATAATTTCTTACAGAGTATTAACTTATGTCATTGGCAATAACTATTTATTATTTTAGTAACGATGAAGTACTTTTTATTAATATCATGAGAATGTTCATTTGGATTCCACACACAACGCTGTCGCGAATGTGATTCTGAATAAAATATAGGCGTGGATATTACAAGGTCTAGAAACAAGGAATCAACCGGATGCTCTCTGTCGATACCATTCATTGCTTCGTGTGAATAAAGAGTCAGTTGTGTTTCTGAAGAATGATACTGAATTCAGAGTCCGACTCCCATACCCACCCAACCTTCCACCAGGGTATGTACCGGAAGTAGAAATACCAAAGCGGCTTTCAGCACCAAAGGTGGTCTGTGTCTTGCCTAATCCTGCCTGCCACGCATTTCTCTTTTGTATCTCCTGTGCCGATATCTCCATCGCAGAGTACCACTTGCACACTATGTCCGCAACTACTTGCTTGATTTATTGCAGTCTCTTTCTTCCCTTACAGTTTTTACCCTATACACCTCCCTCTAGTATTACTAGTTACTTTTCAACTCTTAAAACATGTTCTGTCATCGTGTACCGTCTTCTGGTCCGTGTTTTGTATATATTTCTTCCTTCGACGATTCTTTGGTGGACCTCTTCATTTCATAACAGTCCAGTTATGTTTCAACGTTTTTCTGTAACACCACATTTCAAGCACTTTCATTTTCATCTTTTCCTGTTTTCCTGCGGTCCATGACTCAGTACCATAGAATGCCGTACTACGGAGATACATTCTCAGAAATTTCTTCCTCAGAGTATAGGTTATGTTTGGTAGACTTGTATGGGCAGAAATTCCCTCTTTGCCTACGCCACTCTGCTCTTTATATCCTCCTTCCTTCGGCCGTCAGGTGTTATTTCGCCTTTATGGTATCATCAATCTAGTATCTGGTTTCGGAATTTCGGTCTGATCCTTACGGCATCCAACCGGAATCTTCCTATAACTGTGGGTATTTTCCAAATATACCACCCCCTCTCGGGGTTTTGCACGGTGTATTTGCTATTACTACATGAAGTCCGTTTTAGATCTCTGTTAATAATTCTAGTCTTTCGCTCCTACTAAGAAGCCAACTTTCTCCCATTACTCAGTGCCATCCTAATTTAGGTTTTACGTGATTTTCCTACATCGCTTGAGGTAAATGTCGGGATGGTACCTTTGAAATTGCGTGGCCGCTTCCCTTCCCTATCCTTTCCTCCTCGAACACAAATGTAATCGTTTGGTGATCAATTCGCGCCTGATCCCAGTGAATATGTAAATGCAACGGAAATTAGTGTGTTATTTAAATAGAAATATGCACACAGACGCCTCGTGACTCCATCGGAAACAATGCCGCAGTCCGACATCTTATATCTTTATTTAACCGCATATTAGGTATTTTTGTGTGCGTGTAGAGAACAGACACAATTAGTACTCATTTGTGACACTCATCCCAGCAACCTTCTTACAATAAAAGGATTAGTAATCATTCTAAATGCATTGCTTTACTAGGTAATCGAAAATTTTAGAAAGTTTAGAGGAATGAGAAAGAATATAGCAAAGTTAAATACTAAGACTAATTTTAACAAGAAATTTCTTGCAATAATTTCATTCCAAAGTATGTCAAGAGTAATTTCGAGTCTAACTCTCCCGCCATTAAAGAAGAGTGACTTATTCGGTATCAAAACGGAAATTAAGAAAGCTTTTAAAAAAACAGAACTTGAACCATAAAATGTAAAAATTACATTTTTATGAAGCGGTTAACTTTCACCATTAATATTTTAAAACTTGCTATTTTCTGGTAGACGAAAAGCTATTGCACACTAACATCATAAAAATTAAATCAGTTACTCAACAGTATAAAATTGCTTCTGATTGTGCCAATCATGTACCTTACCAATATTAATTTTAATGCTGCAGAAAATGTGTTGCTGAATAAAGATTTGAAATGTAATTTAACTCCTTGACCTCCTTGACCAAAAATATTTACAACAAGAAATGTATATCTAGAAACACAAATCTAAAACACTACACCACAGTGGTACGACCAGAATGTTTAAATGGATTTGAATGCCAAATGATGAACTATAAGATGGAAAAACTAGAGGCACTGGAAAGAAGGATTATTAGAAAAATAATGGGTCTAATGCAAACTGCAGATGGTAGGAAAATAAGAAGTAATGAAGAAATCTATAAAAATATAAACAAAATATCTGAAGTAACAGCCAAATGAAGATTAACCTTTTTTTGGCACCTCAGCCGAATGGATGGAAATAGACTAACAAAACAAATACTCATATATTTCTGGAAGAAGTATCGAAAATAGCATGGTTTATAGAAGTAGAGAAAAATCTAGAACAGAACAACATAAAAGAATCAGAAACAGCTGAAAGAAACCATTGTAGAAATAAAATACTAAATTTTGAAGACTTTCGAAGCAGAAGAAATAAAAATTCGGAAACAACATGGACAGAAGAAAGGAAGAGACTTCATGGGGAGAAAATGAGGGAATACTGGAAAAACAGGAAACAATAACAAAGGAAGAAGAGGAACTGAAGTTTCTGACATGATCCTTGTTCGTCAATATGATTGTAAAAAAAAATTAACTCCTTCTCTTAACTCTTCAAATGTTAACCATCTTATTGTGGATGTCAGAGTAGATACTGAATAGGCTAAATGTAAGAAATCAGAGACCTGAAAAACAACACAGAAACCTAAAGACGTCATTTCACAGGAACTGAGCAAAATAAAATAGAGATGAACCATGCATCTAAAATAGTTAAAAACAATAATAATAAATTGACTACAATCCAGGCAATAACTACAAAAACAGATTAAGTTAACACCTTGTTTATTGTTCATGAAAAAGATTAAATCTCAAAAATTGTAGACATATTTGAGAAGAATGCTCTTGCAGAAATTAACAAGGACCTGATTCCCTAATTTAAGGTAATCTGGGAAAGGTTCTCGATTGTAGTACCATTCTGTTCTTAAAAAAGAGGAAACACCACTTAAGGTCACCAGTCCCAATCATCAAAATTAAGATCACAGACTAAGTTACATGTGCTTTCCATCCTATAGCGAGCAACAAGAATTGTCCATCCTACAAACTGAATAGAAAATTATAAAATATGCTTAAAATTTGTATGTTGTGGAGAAAATTTAAGAAAGAAGAAAATTTTCGAACCAATGGAACAAATCTACAAATTCAGTATTTAAGATGGTGTCTCTTCTCGATCTCAGTAACCATTGTAGTAATATATCAACTTATGAAACTATTAATATTATAAAAGACAATTTGGTCAGACACAAAATAATGAGACCAGGAGATATTGCAGAGTTTACTGAATTACTTGAAACATGTAATCCTTCAGTTATTTCTCATTTATTGCAAAAAAATATACTTCCAAATAGATTATCTTGCCATTGTAAATTCCTTAGCAGGCACAATTGCCAACGAATTTATAAATTATACAGAAACTCATTCTCTTAAAAACAGCCCAGATAACACTAGTAAGGTAATTTACTATAAAAGATATGTTGGTGATATCCTGGTATGACATAATGTACCTAGAGAACAAATCGACTCATTAACAACTGTGTTAAATAGCATCCATCCTAAACCGCTAATTACAGCTGAATATGGGGTTCATATATCAATTGCTGAGACATTATCGTCACCAATCACAATGGCAAACATCAGTCTGCAATTTACCAAAAACCTCGACAATGTATATTATTTTCAGTGACATTTCCTATCATCCCAAGAAATACAGAAAAATCATTCATTTCGTGATTAACAAATTTTGAAGCTTTCATTAGAACCAACTGTTATTCAGATAGAGATTTATGTCCTGAAGCAGATCACAAAATCCAATGCATATAAAGCTAATAATGTTGATCGTTTATTCAGAAAATTACAGACATCTATTACAAATTGCTTCTATCTAGTGATAATAGCAATTACAAATTTACTAAAATGCCTTACTTAGGTAGTATATCCTATGAAATTAATAAATTATCTAAGAATAGAGAATAAACTGTAGTCTTTGCAATGAATAATTCATTTCACAACAAACATACCAGAGGAAACCATAACAATAAGTACTTCAATTCTGCGTTACATAAAATACATTGTGATATCTGCAAACAGCTATTGATTGGACAAGAGGCCAGAATTTGCATATCAGATTCCATGAACATACATCAGAAATGGCGAAAAGTGAACCTATTTTTTTCCAATACATTGCACACAGCAATCATTCTGTAGAGTCTGTTTCCAATAACCTAAGAACTCTACACATATCCCAAAAGGTTTACTTCGTAATACTCTAGAAGAATTAGATGTTACCGTTCACCATAAAAGGGAACCATTATCACTCCTAAAAAAACTGTACGATTTCTGGGAGGAATTCTTTTTCAATTTCATTGCACTTCTGTTTTCGTTACATTTACATGTCTTCAGTTACAAGTATTTTTATCACGTTCTCGTACTCAGTATAATATTTTAATCTAGCCATAACCTTTTTGGTTCAATTTCTAGTGTCACTTCTATTGTAATTTTAGCATATTGAATCCATTATATACAGCCTCCCAATTTTTCTCAGTTCTTACTTACTGATAGCTAATCAAATCACACACTTGGTTCCAAAGCAAAGTTTTAGTAACAGTTCATAACACTACCGTCTGCTTCTGCTATACCATAACCCTAAAGTAGGAGGCAGGTCGTGAAATAAAACTATCTTCTTAAAGCAATTATGGTATAAAGCAACAGAGCAGTGTTATCCTCTGAGAGGAATTTTGTTATGTTGACCGTGTTGTGCCTAATGGAGGTGGCTTATCGGAAGTGAAAGTCAGAATTACGTAAATAATTGAACAGTAACAAACAAAATGTTTGCCTATCTGCACTGTTTAACAGATAAAGAAAACGGTCGCCAGCCTAATTAGGCAAGAGGATGATTAACATTGTCGTTTAAGAAAGTAGGTATGCATAACTTCAACGGACAAAAACAACCTAGACTTGACCACACGCGAGTGCAATGAACTCTGACACCTGCATATGTTCACGGTAAGATTGGAGCTGACAGATCAGAACAAACTATTTGCACAAATATAACAGATAACAATAAACAGTATTATTTCAGAGCTTATTCATACTGAATGGTCTTTATAACATTACTATTAACATTCACTGTAGAATCATAAATTGTACATAGGTTCAGTAATACTTTTCACACATTTTCCTAGATGACATAAAATTGTAAATGTAGTTCACTGCAAAATTATGAACTGATCACAGGTTAACTCTCTCAACTAAATACTATTCTATTTAGAATGAAAGTTAATTGTAATTCACTAACAGGTTACTTCTCGCTGGCTTTTGAATAAAGAAATTATTGATTTCATAAATAGTGGTATTTCTATTAATTGTTATTCATTATGAGCGTAAAGGATAACCTGTGGATCCTATTACATTATTAATATGCACTTTCAACACCCAAAAGAAACAAGCGCTTAGCAAGCATGAGTGTATAACTTTCCACTATTGCACTTTTCCGCTTTTACTACAGTGAGACACAAAATTAACATATTTGTAAGATACTGATTCACCTTTTGCGATCTACAATAGGTAGCACTGTGATCATTTACTAAGCAAAACTTTGTAAGCCTTAGTCTTAAGAACGTTTAATTTTGAAGTTGGCAACAACATATTCTCTGCAAGAATCATTTACTTTTGTTTGCTCTCTTGCCACATTAACTTTAACTTTCTTTTTACTATGTTCAAGAGACATTAGCTAGTTAAAACACTAGGCTTTAATATTCTTTCACTAAGGATACTCGGTAATCACTTAAGTTCAAACGGAGAGGAACCTGAGAGGTGTTATGATAAGGAAAAAAATCGAGATAGGTACATAAATTGAGTTATAAATTACCTTATATTTTGAGCGCACTAACACATCCAATAAGCCGATCCTTCACTGTACATTATAATAGTTTTCCATTACAGTGATTACGCAATGTGCTGGCGATAGCATGTTGGTAGGTGGATTTGCTGGTAGAATTGCTGGACTCTGTCATTTCTTGGTGGCGATGATAGATACCAATTTCAGAATAATTCCAGTTCTTTATCCATCCAACCGAGGCATTGGAAAGCGTCAATAAAAGCCTCTCTCGGAACCAGCAGAATGTACAACTTTTACATGGGCAGCTCACAGTTTGGTAACTCGTACCCGACTGACTCTTAGTTCCACCTTCTCTACCTAGGCCAACCAAAATTTGTGCGTGCTACGCAGTTCCGTTACCGAGCGGAACCACAACGCCTTTTACATACAAAATAACTAAGAGCCCTAAATGAAGGTCAGCAGTTTACGTAACAGCAAACAAACATTTTAAATAAAACAGGACATTTGCATGTATTGGTAGTTCTACACAAAATTATTTAAATAAAATTATTTAATTTTAAAGATAATCAAGGAGATTATATGAGGAAGACAAAACATAACATTACAGAGATTATACTTCATTACAGTATCGAATTAATCGTACGCTAATTACAGAAGTTCAACGATGGGGGTGTTGAACAAAATAGAAAGCTAAATGAATCAACAATAGATAATGGTGTTACAAGTTCACTTCTCTTATCTGAACACATTTATATTCTTTACATCATTTCTAAGGTAGTAGCTATATCCATGATGGATTCATGCTACACTAACCATTATGTTCATTAACTTTTTGCGTTTGAAAGGTAAAATAAGTGGACAATATTATGTTACTTATAAAATGACGTATATGGTCCAAGTCAGTACTACAATGACTGGCCATTAGTTTTATATTCTGTGACGTGGCAGGAATGCATCAGTTACTTGCAGTTGCATCCCATCTGAGCCATCGCTGCTCGACGTACGTTGAACAGAAGCCCCCATAGACGGTGCCTTGTGTTTCCATTTAGTTTTAGTGGCATTTGTTCTAATACATGTAGTGTACCCATTATTTTTGCTGTATTTAATAATGTTACGGTGTATATACTGTTTCGAAAGAAACAAAGATATAGTAACAAGCCACTCCCTACTGCTGCTGTGACGTGTAATCGTAACATATCGATCTTTACGCTGTTACCACGTTTACTGGTGCTGTCTAGGGGTCTCTTTGAGTCATTTTTGCTTTGCATATATTACGTGCTAGTCCCCACATAGGGCACCTTGTGTCTAATTTCAGTGTCAATGGTTTATTGCTTCATTGCCCTATTGTAGTTCTTTCATACACTCTTTAGCGTCAGTGATACTCTTCCTGTTGTATCTAATATATTTGTTATCTCCTCTGTATATAATTACGATGGTACATTACGTTCCGAGACAAAAATAGTTCAGGCATACTTCTGTGTCTTTGACTCGATATAGGATCATACCCATCTTCGTACCATTACTATTGTTTCTGGTGGCGCTCTTTTGAGATATCTCTGCTCTATGTATGCTACACACAAATACCGATAGAGTTCGCTCTTGTGGCCGAGTCTAATGTTGATGTTTATTTCTTTATTATGCTTCATTTACACGTTCTTTTATTATATTTTATTAAAAGCTGTTGCTATATTTACATGACTGTGGACGTGATCTAAATATTTCGTTCTGAAATTGTATTTATAATGATTTTATTCCTATTTCACGGTAATTGGCTATCATTGACGTAATACTGGAGACTGTAGGCGGAGATGTCGCTATTTATGCGACGGCAACTACATGTCATGCTGCAGTTGCTCCTCACGCCATGCTAGAGCAGTACATACTCTGCACAACCATCTGAAGAAGACAGCAAGGGTATCTCCCCTTGTACTGTAGTTATATTATTTTTATTGCTTTTTTTACGTTTCTATAATAGCTTTGATGTTACTCCGTTTTTAGTGTAGTAGTATTATAGGCCCTCTGCTGTTCCTTATCTATATAAACGATTTAGGGGACAATCGGAGCAGCCAGAAGTGACTTACGTTTTACTCGATGACTTTCCGTCAGTTACTACGAACCTCTCTGACCGGAAATCACGAATCCGGTCACATAACTGAGACGGTATTCCGTAAACACTCAATCTGACTACAAGCGCCCGGCGGAGTGGCTGAGCGTTTCTAGGCGCTACCGTCTGGAACCGCGCAACCGCTACGGTCGCAGGTTCGAATCCTGCCTCGGGCATTGATGTGTGTGACGTCCGTAGGTTAGTTAGGTATAAGTAGTTCTAAGTTCTAGGGGACTGATGACCTCATATGTTAAGCCCCATAGTGCTCAGAGCCACTTGAACCACTTGACTACAAGCCGCTTGAGAGGTACGGTGTCAAATCTATACATGCGGAATCAATTTGATGTCCCTCGTCGATAGCGCTCAGCACATCGTGTGAGTAAAGAGTTAGTTGTGTTTCACAAGCACGGTGTTTTCTAAAACCGTGTTGAATAGGTGAGAAGAAATGTTTCTCGCAGCTACAAGCCACATGTTCTGTGAATACTCATTATGCGTCTTTAAAGTAGTAGTTTACACTGTCAGATTCTTCTTCTTGCTGTTGATCATTGCTAATTCTTCCGCCTTTTAGGAGCAGTTTCCAGAAGCAAAGACAATAGGTTGCCCAGATACTCCAACCGCTCCTTCGTCCGCTTTGACAAGGCCATTGGCAGAACGAGGGTTACTCCGTATATTGGGACCGACGTTACTGATGACCTTTTTCCTAAAGTTAGACAGTGATTGAAATCGAACCTGAGAACCAGGATGTTCGATTGTAACTGAAAGATACTTTCGCTACACTAGGTGCGGTCTGCTTCATGTAATGCAGTCGTTGTATGCAAAGTGGATGTCCGATGCGTTTATTCCCGCCACCGTAGGTGCCAAGACAAAACCAAGTTTTGTTAGCACACTGAACGTCAACGGGAAATGCCAAAAGAGGTGAGACGCTCAAGCACTCTACGACTGTCGTCACCTCAGTGTCGGATGCTTTGACGTATTGTTGGTGTGGCTGCGAACGATTCCGGCCGCCCATCAGAGGGAGAGGCGAGCGACAGAGTGCGTGACCGGCTGGCCGTTTGCCGCGCCGTCGGAGGCCCCTGGCGTTTTCGTCGCGGCGGCACCAGCGTCTGGTACGGCGTCGGTGCCGCCGCGGAGCACCGGCGGCCAGCGTGGGGCGGCGGCACTCTGGCAGATTGGCCGCAGCTGCAGCCAGCCGGAATCCGATTATGGCGCCGCGGTGTCCGGCCGCGACGCCGCCGCCCCCACCCTCCCGTCCACGACGCCCACGCTCTGCCGACTGCTGAGCCACCGCCCGGCGTCGCGCGCACGACTCTGCCCCGGTCCTAGTCCAGCCCCCCCCCCTTCCCCTCTTCTCATCTTACATCTGTTTCTCATCCTGACGGTCCCTGCAGTGTGTCGCTTCTCGTGGGTGGCCTGTGAGGAAAGAAACCAGTGTCATAGACACTTCACTTCATTGTAAGCTGCGAAAAGTTTCACGGCATTTCAAAATAAAGCAACTAATACAGTGTACGTAAATTAAAGGTTGAGATGAGAATAAAGGAAAGGAAAGGGAGGACATGACTACGGTCAACTGCCTCAAAACATTACGTGAAATCAGAGGTGACGAGTAAAAATGCGTACCAGACGAGGATTCGAACACGGGATCTCCTGTATGCTTTTTTTTTAAATTCTTTTTGTTCGCTTTTGTTCGTTGCATCCGCTCGGGGTGGACGTCGTAAGACATCCGTTTAAGTTCGTTGTTGATCCATTAACTCAGTTTTTTTTTTCATTAAAGAGGACAGCTAACCCTCTGAGCGAACAGTATGCTAGGCAGGTGCGTTAACCACTCCGCCATACGAGAGACAGTACAGTAATACCTGCGCGGACTACCGCATCTCGCCTCACGGCCGATGCACACTCCTATAGAGCGCCACCTATCAGCAGCCCCTGTCCATTTCCCCCATGTTCTCTGCTCTGAGATTCCCATATTTCTTTTCTTTATTGATTTTCGATTCCCCACCACCTGGGGAGGGGCGGGCTGACAGCAGGTTAATACGCTGCTCTGCAGCAATGAGAAAGTTAAACAAAACAACGGTGAGAGAACAAACCATATATAAAAAGGCGATAAAATGGTGACTTTGTTAATAACAGTAAAGTGGCGGGAAGTTGCTGAACTTAAAACAGAAACACGGCGTTGACAGTACGGTTTAAGACACACAGGAAGGACGCATGCACAATTAAATAAACACGCCGACAATCTGGTTTCTGTTCGCACGAGATAAAAATACAACTAGCGACAGTATGGTGGCCGTTCGCAACTCTGACAGGGGACACACAACACTCAACACTCACTTATAACAGCACTATACAGGTGACACGGCGGTAGATGGAGGGGAGGGGGGAGATTCGCACAGGAGGTCGGGCGAATTTGTTCATCTGCGCTGAAGAAAGTGGATTCATTGTCCAGCTAGGCGCATCAGTAATATGAATGTGTGGGTCTGTTCTTTCGGACATGTCCGAGATAACAGACACGATGCAGAATCTGCAGCCGTGATAGATCGAGAAAGGAAAGGAAATGGAGGGGATCACTGCTGTCTGCTCCATCTCGAATTACACGGAATCAGCGTGAAAATTTGTACTCGACCGGTTTCGAAACCCGGATATCCGATTTACGAGGGAGGTGCTTTAACCATTGTGCCATTTTTCATTCTTACCACTGCGCCACATTTGTTGTGAGAGTGCCTGCCAGGCTGGTGGCGGCAAGGTGGGCAGGTATAAAGAACTTTGAGACCTGGACACGATGCCGCCCCCATACCTGTCACACAACCAAAATTTTTGTAGCATAGTAACTGGGTAACCTCTTTTAATGCTAGGATGACCATTACTGCAAAGGTAATTTGTTTCTAAACCATTATGTCTGGGTGAAAACACTAAATAAATTACTTTTTCTCTCTTAACAACATGTGGGCAGGGTGGGTTCTTCCTTGGCTCGGGTATGAGGTAGAATGAAACAGCATTTTTATACATAAGATAAATTTTATTGAAAGATTTGTACAATGATTTTCTTACTGGAGTGTTCTGGCTGGGAGAGCGGCAGCTGTGTCGTTTGCAAAGCCTTCTGCTGCGTGATCGGTGGCGTCTGATTATGCCTGGCGGTGTGTATCTCGTATCGCTGTTTCGCCCAGTTGACTGGAGACGCGCATCGTGAGGTGGCCCATTTAATTATTGTGAACGAAGTCGTGAATCGGATGGCGATACCTTGGATGTGGCGTCTCAGTGTTTCTCTTCTCTATGCGATTGCGTGTGTCAGTGAGATGCGTTGGCCAGCGGAGCGGCGCGGCAGGGGAAGGCCAGTGTCCCGGACTCGAACAACGGACTCCAGCTTGCCAGTCTCCGGCTGTCAGATCTTCATCACCAGCTGACAGGTGACTGCTGAGCTGAAGCCGTCTCCTTCCTGTCCTCACGAGTCACCCGGGTACGTAAAAATCAGTCCTCAAATACCTTCTAACTTCTGTCGTCTGGCGGCGAGGCTGCTGCTTGCTATTCCATTACAGCGGTGGATTTGGTGCTTCTGTGTACGATGTAGTCTCTTCCTGCATGACGGTCTTCAGCACCGACTGAACTGTACTGGAACTGAACTCGAACCGAAACTGAACTGAAAACTACTGTTGGGCCCACTGCGTCTCGTGTATTTATTTACTTCAGTTCACTGGAGGTGAACGACTTCATGGTCATTGCCTCTTCTGTCACGTTGAGAAGCTTCTCGAAGAATCTTTTTAACGTCAGTCATTGGCTCTTGGAATGTAGGCGAGGGCCTTGATCACATGTGACAACTGAGAAACCTTTGAGCCAGTCAGATGATGCCCTGGCGGCTGAATCGACAGCTTCCGCTTATGTGGGGATGGCGATGGCTTCTCCTGAATGTGCTGACTTGCAAGCGGGGGCCGTTGCCACTGCTGCTCTGCCCGCTGTTTGCCAGTGTGTAACTCTTCTAAACTAAACTAAATTTTTCATTTATTTTCTAATTTCTACTTCACTTCACATTGATTTCACTAATTTATTTACCTTTCTTAAGTACCACTCAACATCCTTCCACTCTTTGGAGAAATTCGCCCTCGAAATTACCACTCGACAATCCTCCACTCTTCACACGGCAAAAACACTATCACAAGCAATGAAAACTCTCGACTTAGACGATTACACATACTTCACATGAAGTATGTTGAAAATACTTTATCACTTCACTAAAGCACTGTACGCTCATGAATCACATAGTTCACACATAAATCGTTATAATAAGTGTAACAAATCTTGATGACAATGAATAAAAAAAATAGTATTTTTACTTAGAAAATTACATAGAAACACCTGTTTAATCTACCCTATATTAATGCAAGAATATCTATTCTACAGTATTCTTTATTTTAACATGAGACTGTTTAATAAAGTCTGAAGTACAATAAACAAAATTAATACACTAATGCTCATAAGTAACCATTGAAGTACACCAGTTAAAAGTATGGTATCCTGTTAACAGGGATTTGGTGAAGTGGTGTATTATTATTTGCCTTATTTTTTCGTCTTAAATAAAACAAACTACAAAGCAGAAACACCAACACGAAGGTTCCACATATACCCGTTCCCTAGCATTATAATTTTAGTTTTGTGTTCACTTTTTAACTTTAAGACATGTTGCATCATGACATTGGCATCAATTTTGCCTTGCTGTGAGTTTATGAACATATCTAATGACTTCAGAAGGGAACTGTCAAGGAAGTCATTGAGGTAGGATAGGTTTTGTGTAGGAAATGCTTGCATGGAGTTTTCTGAAAAAAGCAAACAGCATGGTTATGGACCTACCAACTTAGTAAAAACAAAAACAAAGGAAAGAAGGTATACATTGTTAACTACAAGATATTCATGTTTCTATGTTCAACTTTTGTTTTTTTTCTTAAAACATAAACCATTATCATTTATTAATTATTTACATTTGTGTACTATCCAGAGTCTACTATGATTCGACTAGAACATTCGCACCCTTGGTGGAAGAGACATGGTCTGAAGATGAATTTTGATAAAATCGAAACTGGTTACGATGTTGAAGTGTGATTTTTAGTTTTTTTTTAAATCATTGCGTTCTAGGCGCTACAGTCTGGAACCACGCGACCGCTACGGTCGCAGGTGCGAATCCTTCCTCGGGCATGGATGTGTGTGATGTCCTTAGGTTAGTTACGTTTAAGTACACTCCTGGAAATGGAAAAAAGAACACATTGACACCGGTGTGTCAGACCCACCATACTTGCTCCGGACACTGCGAGAGGGCTGTACAAGCAATGATCACACGCACGGCACAGCGGACACACCAGGAACCGCGGTGTTGACCGTCGAATGGCGCTAGCTGCGCAGCATTTGTGCACCGCCGCCGTCAGTGTCAGCCAGTTTGCCGTGGCATACGGAGATCCATCGCAGTCTTTAACACTGGTAGCATGCCGCGACAGCGTGGACGTGAACCGTATGTGCAGTTGACGGACTTTGAGCGAGGGCGTATAGTGGGCATGCGGGAGGCCGGGTGGACGTACCGCCGAATTGCTCAACACGTGGGGCGTGAGGTCTCCACAGTACATCGATGTTGTCGCCAGTGGTCGGCGGAAGGTGCACGTGCCCGTCGACCTGGGACCGGACCGCAGCGACGAACGGATGCACGCTCAGACCGTAGGATCCTACGCAGTGCCGTAGGGGACCGCACCGCCACTTCCCAGCAAATTAGGGACAGTGTTGCTCCTGGGGTATCGGCGAGGACCATTCGCAACCGTCTCCATGAAGCTGGGCTACGGTCCCGCACACCGTTAGGCCGTCTTCCACTCACGCCCCAACATCGTGCAGCCCGCCTCCAGTGGTGTCGCGACAGGCGTGAATGGAGGGACGAATGGAGACGTGTCGTCTTCAGCGATGAGAGTCGCTTCTGCCTTGGTGCCAATGATGGTCGTATGCGTGTTTGGCGCCGTGCAGGTGAGCGCCACAATCAGGACTGCATACGACCGAGGCACACAGGGCCAACACCCGGCATCATGGTGTGGGGAGCGATCTCCTACACTGGCCGTACACCACCGGTGATCGTCGAGGGGACATTGAATAGTGCACGGTACATCCAAACCGTCATCGAACCCATCGTTCTACCATTCCTAGACCGGCAAGGGAACTTGCTGTTCCAACAGGACAATGCACGTCCGCATGTATCCCGTGCCACCCAACGTGCTCTAGAAGGTGTAAGTCAACTACCCTGGCCAGCAAGATCTCCGGATCTGTCCCCCATTGAGCATGTTTGGGACTGGATGAAGCGTCGTCTCACGCGGTCTGCACGTCCAGCACGAACGCTGGTCCAACTGAGGCGCCAGGTGGAAATGGCATGGCAAGCCGTTCCACAGGACTACATCCAGCATCTCTACGATCGTCTCCATGGGAGAATAGCAGCCTGCATTGCTGCGAAAGGTGGATATACACTGTAGTAGTGCCGACATTGTGCATGCTCTGTTGCCTGTGTCTATGTGCCTGTGGTTCTGTCAGTGTGATCATGTGATGTGTCTGACCCCAGGAATGTGTCAATAAAGTTTCCCCTTCCTGGGACAATGAATTCACGGTGTTCTTATTTCAATTTCCAGGAGTGTAGTTCTAAGTTCTAGGGGACTCATGCCTTCAGAAGTTAAGTCCCATAGTGCTCAGAGCCATTTGAACAATTTGAAGCCAAATCATTGCGATCAAGACTCATTAGCAGTTTTCATCTCCTGCAGTTGTTTTTCTCACTGACACCACTACTTCATGTACTGTGTTTCATTATACAACCAAACCTATGTGCTCCTCACATAAAGTGTAATCGGTATCACTTGATTCCATATTACAATTATACAGTTCAATAGTGATTTTCAGTCAGCAGGAGTATAATTGTAATATGGAATCAAGTGATACCGATTACACTCTATGTGAGGAGCACATAGGTTTGGTTGTATAATGAAACACAGTACATGAAGTAGTGTGGAGTTGGGTGACGATCTTCCATGGGCTATAGGTGTACGATGGAAATGCTTGACAGGCATTAATAAAATTACGAATATTGCCTGGTATTCTTCCTTAGTTGCTACTTCATTTACTCTTGTCATATTGATAAGAAGCCATAACTAGGGCTAAAATCAGAACAAATAAAAAGCGAAGTTAGCCAGTCAATAAGGCGACTTGCATTTTTCTAGTGGAGAACATTATGCATTAAAATGATCTCCTCGTTCGTGATGAAAACGCTTATAGACAAATTTCTAAATACATCAGGTAAGCATACGTGATTTCATTGTCCATGAACATTATTTGGAATAACAGATACTGTCTCCTCTCATCCCAACCTCATCGCAATTCAACACAATTGTCAAAATTCAGTGCATGTTACGTTGAATGTAGTGATTTTCTAGCTAAAAACTGCAGTACAAAACAAGTAAACAAACCGTTTTAAATTTTGCTCACAAATAGGCCTTTTTTTCTTTTTGGTGATCAGTCTTCTGACTGGTTAGATGCGGCCCGCCACGAGTTCCTCTCCTGTACTCCTGTGCTCAGAGTAGCACCTGCAACCTACGTCCTCAGTTATTTGCTGGATGTATTCCAATCTCTGTTTTCCTCAAGAGATTTTGTCCTCTGCAGCTCCCTCTAGTACCATGGAAGTCATTCCCTCATGTCTTAACAGATGTCATATCATCCTCGCCCTTCTCCTTATCAGTGTTCTCAACATATTTATTTCCTCTCCGATTCTGCAGGAAACCTCCTCATTCCTCACCTTATCAGTCCTTCTACTTTTCAACATTCGTTTGTAGCACCACACCTCAAATGTTTATGTTCCTGTTTTCCCATAGTCCATGTTTTACTACCACACAATGCTGTACTCCAGATGTGCATTCTCAGAAAAGTATTCGTCAAATTAAGGCCGAATTTGATATTAGTATACTTCTCTCGGCCAGGAACGCCCTTTTTGCCATAGCTAGTCTCTTTTTATTTCCTCCTTGCTCCGTCCGCCATTGGTTATTTTACTGCCTAGGTAGCAGAATTCCTTGACTTTATCTAATTCGTGACCATCGATCCTGGTATTAAGTTTCTCGCTGTTTTCATTTCCGCTAGTTCTCATTACCTTCGTCTTTCTTCGATTTACTATCAATCCGTACTCTGTACTCATTAGACGAGTCATTGCGTTCAGCAAATCACGTAATTCTTGTCCACTTTCACTCAGGATAGCAATGTCATCAGTGAATCGTATCACTGGTACCTTTTCACCTTGAACTTTAATTCCACTCCTGAACCTTTCTTTTATTTCCATCATTGCTTCCTCGATGTACAGATTGAACAGAAGGGGAGGATGTTTCAAATAGCTCTGAGCACTATGGGACTCAACTTCTGAGGTCATCAGTCCCCTAGAACTTAGAACTACTTAAACCTAACTAAACTAGAAAATCACACACATCCATGCCCGAGGCAGGATTCGAAACTGCGACCGTAGCGGTCGTGCGGTTTCAAACTGTAGCGCCTAGAATCGCTCGGCCACTCCGGCCGGCAGGGGAGGATGCCTACATCCTTGTCTTACACCCTTTTCAATACGAGCACTTCGTTCTTGGTCGTCCACTCTTATCATACCCTCGTGGTTGTTGTACATATTGTATTCGATCGTCGGACGGGGTGGCCGAGCGATTCTAGGCGCTACAGTCTGGAGGCGAACGACCGCTACGGTCGCAGGTTCGAATCCTGCCTCGGGCCTGGATGTGTGCGATGTCCTTAGGTTAGTTAGGTTTAATTAGTTCTAAATTCTAGGCGACTGATGACCTCAGAAGTGAAGTCGCATAGTGCTCAGAGCGATTTGAACCCTTTTGTATTCGATCCGTCTCTCTACAGTTTGCCCCTACTTTTTTCAGGATTTAGAACATTTTCACCATTTTATATTGTCATATGCTTTTTCCAGGTGGACAAATCCTATGAACGTGTCTTGATTTATCTTTAGTCTTGCTTCTATTATTAACGTAACGTCAGAATTGCCTCTCTCGTGCCTTACGTTTCCTAAAGTGAAACTGATCTTGTATTAGTATGTAAGCAACTTGGATGCATGAGCTGTTTAGCTTGTCAGCTCTTGCCCCCTTCGGAATTGTGTGGATGATGCTTTTCCAAAAGTCAAATGGTATGCCGCCAGACTCATACATTCTACACACCAACATGAATAGTCGTTTTGTTGTCAATTCCCCCAATGATTTTAGAAATTCTAATGGAATGTTATCCATCCCTTCTTTCTTATTTGACCCCAAGTCCTACAAAGCTCGTTTGAATTCTGATACTAATACTGGATCCCCTATCTCTTCTATATCGACTCATGATTCTTCTTCTATCACATAAGACAAATCTTCCCTCTCATAGAGGCTTTCAATGTATTCTTTCTACCTATCTGCACTCTCCTTTGCATTTAACTGTGGAATTCCAGCTGCACTCTTAATGTTACCACCCTTGCTTTAAATGTCACCGAAGGCTATTTTGACTTTCCTGTATGTTGAGTCTGTCTTTCCGACATTCATTTCTTTTTCGATGTTTTCACATTTTTTCTGTAGCCACTTCTCCTTAACTTGCCTCCACTTCCTATTTATTTCACTCCTCAGCGGGTTGTATTTCTGTATTGCTGAGTTTCTGGAACGTTTTTGTACTTCCTCCTGTCATCAATCAACTAAAGTATTTCTTCTGTTACCCATAGTTTCTTCGCAGTTACATTCTTTGTACCTATGTTTTCCTTCCCAACTTCGGTGATGGCCCTTTTTAGAGATGTCCATTCCTCTTCAACTGTACTGCCTACTGAGCTATTCCTTATGGCTGTATCTCTAACCTTAGAGGACTTCAGGCGTATCTTATCATTCCTTAGTTCTTCCGTATCCCACTTCTTTGCGTATTGAATCTTCTTGACTAATGTCTTTATCTATGGTACGATAAAAATTCTAATATTACCGCACTCTTAAGGGGGTTAGTAGTCAAACGGGCCGACTTGGAGCAGGAAAGGCACCACAGGACATTTTAATTGTCATTATCTATACTTTTAGGAACCAATTTATAAAAATTTGGCAGCATGACGAGGAAGGACTGAGGAGTCACACTCATAGCAGTGGAAGTTCAAAAACAGAAATAAATAAATTTTCTTTGCGTGTTAAATTTCATCATTTTTTCACTTACAACTGGCAGCATTTGTTGCTATCGGTACACTTTTCATCATAAGTAAGAGAGACTCTTCAATAAATTTTGTACAGCACACAAACCATACTTACATGTATACGAAACTCTATAATTTTTCGAATCTGTTAAAAACTGTGGTCAAAATTGAGATAATTAATTACAAAATTTGAGTTTTTCTAAACATGAAGTTTAAAATGTAACCACTAGTTCTTTTTTTCATAAAATAAATAAATTATAGAACTGCATACACCTGGTATGGTTTGTATGATGTGCAAAATTTAACGAAGAATCTCTCCTACTTATGAAGAAAGTGTAGCTATAGCAACTAATGCAGGCAATAGTATGTGGAAAAATGATGAAATTTCACATGTAAAAAAATAATTTATTTTGTTATGTTTTTAATTTTCCATTGCTATGAATGTGAATCCTGAATCCTTCCTGGTCATGCTGACAATGTTTTATGAATTTATTTGTAAAAGTATAGAGAGTGGAAATTAAAATGTCCTGTGGTGCCTCTCCTGCTCCAAGTCGTCCCGTTTTACGTCCTATCCCCCTTAAGAAATGAAAATAGGTTACTGATTTAAGTGTGAAGATGACTCTGACTTGAAATCTTTTCCCTCAAAAAGTCATGGTATTAAATCAATTAAAGCATCTGCTTACGACACTCACAAGATCAGCACACACAATATTTTGACACATACACCAATAGGTGTAATGGAAACAAAATCTGGCAAATTAAGCCAACAGTATCTCCCTAACCACTTGTAAGTGAATTGTCTAGGAATATGATACACTCGTCTACGTAAAGCTTCCGTATTGACCGCGACTACAAGGCCAGCCCAATTACAGTGCGCATAGAGGCTTTTGAGTAGCCGTCACCGCCAGCCGCTGTTTAGCTGCCTCAGCGGACCCACTGCCTTCCGCTAGTCATGATCGGCAGCTGTGCCCCAGACGCCGACCTACTTTATGAGAACTGTCGAATAACAAAGAAAGTTCTACTGAGGCTGCATTCTTTACTGCGTGCTTGCTTCAGCAATGGTAGATCGCACCCCACTGCCTCCATAACACGCCGATCTGGAGGTTGAAATAGCCATCCTGCAACACCGTTGTCGGCATTACAGTGTGTTTGCGGGTGATGCCAATCCATGTTACATTCAGCTTCCAGTTTGCTGATTAACGGAAGATGGAAGGTTGTTTGTTTCTTGACGTGATTTGAACGCACCCTGATATCAGTAAGTATAAAGTACAGGGTGGCTGTAATTCAACTTCCGTTACCTGAAACAGTGTGGACAAAAAATCATTTACCGTGTGGATACATAACTTCATACGGATGGTGTTCAGACTGTGCAGTGCAGGATTTGCATTGTGAGCAGTGTTAGTCTCATGACGTGCAGTTAGGCGCCTGCACTGGTAAGGCGACGTAAGGAGGATCGTTCAAATGGTTCAAATAACTCTGAACACTATGGGACTTAACTTCTGAGGTCATCAGTCCCCTAGAACTTAGAACTACTTAAACCTATCTAACCTAATGACATCACACAGCCGGCCGGTGTGGCCCTGCGGTCCTAGGCCCTTCAGTCTGGAACCGCGTGACCGCTACGGTCGCAGGTTCGAATCCTGCCTCGGGCATGGATGTGTGTGAGGTCCTTAGGTTAGTTAGGTTTAAGTAGCTCTAAGCTCTAGGGGACTGATGACCCCAGATGTTAAGTCTCATAGTGCTCAGAGCCATTTGAACCAATTTTTGACATCACACATATCCATGCCCGAGGCAGGATTCGAACCTGCGACCGTAGCAGTTACGCGGTTCTGGACTGAAGCGCCCAGAACCGCTCGGCCACAACGGCCGGCGACGTAAGGAGGAATTTTGACGCCGAGGACCGAGTACATGAAGCGTGAACGGCATACGTTACTGTGCTCTGCTTCGCCAACATGTAATCCCCACTCTGCGGGAAAGAGGTACTTTGAACTCAAATGTTTCGATGCATAATGGAGCTCCGCCTCACAGTGGTCATGATGTCACTCGGTTACTCCGAGACACATTTGGAGAATATCGAAAAACTGACCGATTGTTCGAAACTATGTGGCCACCGTGATCACCAGATTTGAACCCGCGTGAATTCTGGCTGTGGAGTTACCTGAAGGACAGGGTTTATCAACGAGACACTAACACACGTTGGAAGTAGAAGACGATCATGGGGCGGAATGTAGCCAACATCCCACCTAGTGCGGTTCCAGGCTCTCGTGGATGCAGAACGTCGTCAAATCGAGCAACGTTTGTAAACTGTAACGTAAACACGGTACGCAATTAAGAAACCTTTCTCTCACAGGTGGAAATTAAAATTTGTTTCTTTCAATGATTTATTCGTTATTTCTCTTTCGAATGTCCTTACACATTTTACCGCCATGTTTCATTGTCCTACGGTCACACGCTTTTTCGTGGGGGCCCTCTCAAGTGGCGAAAGATTAATTATAACCACCATGCATTACCTAGAATGCTAGGATGTACGACTAAAAGAAATTTCTTTGTCTTTTTTTCACATCAATCGGAAGACTCGTATGATTCATCCCTCTACGAATTCCTCTCCTCGACTAACCTCTTCACCTGAGAGTAGCACTTAACCCTACGTTTCTTGGATGTTCCTCTACACTTTTTGCCCGCTAGATGCCCACCTGGTACGATGAAGATTACTCCGTCAGGTTGTAACGCATTTAATAACATTCTGTCCCTTCTTCCTGTCAGTGTTTTCCATAATTACATTGTTTTCCTCGCCGATTCTTCGGAGAATCTCTTCATTCCTTACCTTATCAGAACACCTAATCTTCTTCTGTAACACCACATCTCAAATGCTTCCATTCTCTTCTGCTCCAGTTTTCCTGCGGTCGATGTTTCACTACCATGCAGTCCTGTGCTCCAAACGTACATTCTCAGAAAGTTCTTCCTCAAATTCGGGCCTATGTTTCACTTGGCGGGGAATACCCTATTTGCCTGGCTGGTTTACTTTTTACGTGACCTTTCTTCATCCGACACGGGTTATTTTGCTTTCAAAGTAGCAGACTTCCTAAACTTCATCTAATTCGCCATTTTTATGTTAAATTTCTCGCTATTCTCATTTCTGCTACATGTCATTATTTTTTTCATTTTCTGGTTTACTCTCAGCCCACGTTCTGTACTCATTAAACGCTTCATTCTATTAGATCGATCCTATAATTCTTCTTTACTTTCACTGAGGATAGCAGTATCATCAGCGAATTCATATCATTTCAGCCAGAGGTATCATCGTTCCCTTCAAGGTTTCTTTTATTTCTCTCACTGCTAATTCGATGGAAAGATTGAACAGCAGGTGTGAAAGATTACATCCCCGCCTTACACCCTTTTTAATCTGAAGGCTTCATTCTTGGTCTTCCACCCTAATTGTACGCTCTTGGCTCTTGGACATATTGTATATCAATCGTCTTTTTCTATAGCTTACTTTAATTCTCCTCAGAATTTCGACCACCTTGCAGCATTTTACATTGCCGAACGTTTTTTTCTAGGTCAACAAATCCTATCAGTAATGTTTAACGTCGCTTCCACTATCAAGCGCCATTTGAGAACAGCTGTAATGTATCTATCTATATAACCTATTAATGTGTGTGTTGTATTATTTAATTTTATTCAAATTTATATTTTACTTTAATTTTCTTAGGTTTTACTGACACAAAAATGTAGCATGGGATCCTGCATAATTATTAAAATTACTTAGAAGAATCCATGCTCAAAAACAGTTAATCATTAGGCTACATACACATAAAAAATGTATTTCACCATTTTCAATACGTAAGCACCTACGTGTGATTTAATTATGTCTTAGTGCAGTCCAAACTTGTGTCCTTTTGCACATACCTTAAACCGTCTCGGCAGCTAAAATTCTTTTAAAAATGATGGAAGAAGCAAACAGGATATGTGGTGTAGGTTACAGTTAAAATTAATAACAGAAACATCTTAGACGTATATTAGAGCTCACTGCTCAAATAATAAAACACCTTACTATGTATATGGCGCACAACGGCGTCCTATCCGAACAAGAACAAGCGAGAGAGAGTCTGACGCTTTTTGTTTCATGTCGATACCGAAAAGAACAAAGACGATAATAATAATACTTGTGTTACAGATAATAATTTATCTTTGTAATCGCATTACTCCTTGATTTTCAGTAGAGTTTCTTTTGCATATGACAAATATAGTTGCTCAGTACCGTGGAAAAATATTTAAGAAGTTATAGTTTGTCTCATCTGGGCCATAGGACCTCATGCAGCTCCCTGCAACCTTTGCCGTACGTGAGTCTAAACGGATCCATCATCTGACTGATCATCAGTTTTATTTTCCATTGTTCTGTATATTTTTCTGTCTGCAGCTTTAATAGATGTGCTGTTAAGCTGATTGGGCTGTAGTTTTCGCACTTATGTCCCTTTGCTATCTTCTTAATTGTGCAGATGATATTTTTCCAGAAGTCTGATAGTACATCTCCCTTCTCATGGAGTTTATGCGCCAACTTGAGTAGTCGTTTTGTTTCCACTTTCCCCCAATATTTTAGAAATGCCAATGCCTTATTTGATACCAAACCTTCCACAGTTCTTTTAAATTCTGATACTAGGTCCACAGCCGGCCGGGGTGTCCGAGCAGTTCTCGGTGCTACAGTCTGGAACCGCACGACCGCTACGGTCGCAGGTTTGAATCCTGCCTCGGGCATGGATGTGTGTGATTTTCTAGGTTAGTTAGGTTTAAGTAGTTCTAAGTTCTAGGGGACTGATGACCTCAGAAGTTGAGTCCCATAGTGCTCAGAGCTATTTGAAACATCCTCCCCTTCTGTTCAATCTATACATCGAGGAAGCAATGATGGAAATGAAAGAAAGGTTCAGGAGTGGAATTAAAGTTCAAGGTGAAAAGGTATCAGTGATACGATTCACTGATGACATTGCTATCCTGAGTGAAAGTGGACAAGAATTACATGATTTTCTGAACGGAATGACTAGTCTAATGAGTACAGAGTACGGATGGAGAGTAAATCGAAGAAAGACGAAGGTAATGAGAACTAGTGGAAATGAAAACAGCGAGAAACTTAACACCAGGATTGATGGTCACGAATTAGATAAAGTCAAGGAATTCTGCTACCTAGGCAGTAAAATAACCAATGGCGGACGGAGCAAGGAGGAAATAAAAAGAGACTAGCTATGGCAAAAAGGGCGTTCCTGGCCGAGAGAAGTATACTAATATCAAATTCGGCCTTAATTTGACGAATACTTTTCTGAGAATGCACATCTGGAGTACAGCATTGTATGGTAGTAAAACATGGACTATGGGAAAACAGGAACATAAACATTTGAGGTGTGGTGCTACAAACGAATGTTGAAAAGTAGAAGGACTGATAAGGTGAGGAATGAGGAGGTTTCCTGCAGAATCGGAGAGGAAATAAATATGTTGAGAACACTGATAAGGAGAAGGGCGAGGATGATATGACGTCTGTTAAGACATGAGGGAATGACTTCCATGGTACTAGAGGGAGCTGCAGAGGGCAAAATCTCTTGAGGAAGACAGAGATTGGAATACATCCAGCAAATAACTGAGGACGTAGGTTGCAGGTGCTACTCTGAGCACAGGAGTACAGGAGAGGAACTCGTGGCGGGCTGCATCTAACCAGTCAGAAGACTGATCACCGAAAAGAAAAAAAGACCTATTTGTCGCAGGTTCGAATCCTGCCTCGGGCCTGGATATGTATGACGTGCTTAGGTTAGATAGGTTTAAGTAGTTCTAATTTGAAGGGGACTGATGACCTCAGAAAAGCCCCGTAGTGCTCAGGGCCATTTTTGAACTAGATCCACTCTGTCATCCACATCGACTCCAGTTTCTGCTTCTGTCACGTCATCAGACATGTCCTCCCCCTCAAAGAGGCCTTCAATATACTCTTTTCTACCAAGAACCCCTCTCTTTTGCGTTTAACATTGGAATTACCATTACACTTCTAATGTTAGCGCCCCTGATTTTAATTTCACCGATGGGTGTTTCGACTACGCTGTCGTTAGTAAATCAATATTCTCTTGCACGCTTCCCACCTGACGTAATACAAATCAACGACGAAGGTAAACTAGGCGAGTGGAGGAACGGAAGGCTCCTAGCGAACTGGCTCTACAGCCGCTTGTGTATGTTGAGGCTTGTGAACAGCGTAGAGGCAACAGCGTGACGAGAAACCAATGAAACACGTGTGGGACCACGGGCCGGCGGGCGACAAGTCGCTCTGCCCGGGCCCCCGCGTGATCCGACCCAGGCGGCGGTCATTAAGCGCCACCTGCCGGCGACGAAACTGTTATTGCGCCGTGTTTGCCGTAGCTACAAGCCAAACATTTACCCTGGCCGCTGTTTGTGCGGACTGCTCCTTCGGCCGGATTGCACTGTACACAACGCAACGCGCGCGCCACGCAGCGCAGAGCTGCGGCAGTGCGTGTGTCCGACGCTGCCATCCCACTTACGAGGAGGGCTTAACTCCGACTGCGCGGCGTTCATCGCTGCTGCATCGCTCAGCTTTAAGTGCCTCGTATTTGTACGGGCCGTAACCGATTAAGCCTTCTGAAATTTACAGCTGTGCAGCAGATACCACGATATCTGTCTGGAACGGAGCTGTCCATAGTGGCAACGTCGGATGTCGGCTGGTGACGTTGGGGACAGTTGACGCGGTAACATAAGTACGTAAGCGGAGCATACACGGACGGTGGATCGCCCTAACGAAGATATGAGCTGCAAATGCGGATATCCATTGAGATAAGCGACTTTGACAAGTACCTCGAGAAATGCGAAGCTGATCGAATGTTCAAGTGCTACTGTTGTGATAATCTACCATAAGAGGTGGAAGGACAGTGAAACTACCACTAGGCGCTAAGGGTTCGACGTTCTCACAGAAAGTGGTGATCGGAGACTTGTCTGCTATTAGCAGTATTTGCTTACGGTTCATCTATATTTTATGTAATATTTTGCTTTAAAATTTTCGTACACCACAAATTAAAATTGCTACAGCACGAAGCTCTGCTACAGATGCGAAATTTATCCGAGAGGAAGAAGATGCTGTGATATGCAAATGATTAGCTTTTCAGAGCATTCACACAAGGTTGGCGCCGGTGGCGACACCTACAACGTGCTGACATGAGGAAAGTTTCCAACCGATTTCTCATATACAAACAGCAAAATTGTTCAAATGGCTCTGAGCACTATGGAACTTAACGTCTGTGGTCATCAGTCCCTTAGAACTTATAACTACTTAAACTTAACTAACCTAAGGACATCACACACATCCATGCACGTGGCAGGATTCGAATCTGCGACCGTAGCGGTCACGCGGATCCAGACTGAAGCACCTAGAACCGCACGGCCACACCGGCCGGCCACAAACAGCAGTTGACCGGCGTTGCCTGGTGAAACGTTGTTGTGATGCCTCGTGTAAGGAGGAGAAATGCGTACCATCACGTTTCCGACTTTACTAAAGATCGTATTGTAGCCTATCGCGATTGCGGTTTATCGTATGGCGACATTGCTGCTCGCGTTGGCCGAGATCCAATGACTGTTAGCAGAATATGGAATCGGTGGGTTCAGGAGGGTAATACGGAACGCCGTGCTGCATCCCAACGGCCTCGTATCACTAGCAGTCGAGATGACAGGCATCTTATACGCATGGCTGTAACGGATCGTGCAGCCGCGTCTCGATCCCTGATTCAACAGATGGGGACATTTGCAAGACAACAACCATCCGCACGAACAGTTCGACGACGTTTGCAGCAGCATGGACTATCAGATCGGAGACCATGGCTGCGGTTACCCTTGACGCTGCATCACTGACAGGAGCGCCTGCAATGGTGTACTCAACGACGAACGTGAGTGCACGAATGGCAAAACGTCATTTTTTCGGATGAATCCAGGTTGTGTTTACAGCATCATGATAGTCGCATCCGTGTTTGGCGACATCGGGGTGAACGCACATTGGAAGCGTGTATTCGTCATCGCCATACTGGCGTAACACCCAGCGTGATGGTATGGGGTGTCATTGATTACAAGTCTCGGTCACCTCATGTTCGCTTTGACGGCACTTTGAACAGTGGACGTTACATTTCAGATGTGTTACGACCCGTGGCTCTACCCTTCATTCGGTCCCTGCGAATCCCTACATTTCAGCAGCATAATGCACGACCGCATGTTGTAGGTCCTGTACGGGCCTTTCTGCATATAGAAAATATTCGACTGCTGCTCTAGCCAGCACATTCTCCAGATGTCTCACCAATTGAAAACGTCTTGTCAATGGTGACCGAGCAACTCGCTCGTCACATTAAGCCAGTCACCACTCTTGATGAACTGTGGTATCGTGTTGAAGCTGTATGGGCATCTGTACCTGTACACGCCATCCAAGCTCTGTTTGACTCAATGCCCAGGCGTACCGAGGCCGTTATTACGGCCTGAGGTGGTTGTTCTGGGTACTGATTTCTCAGGATCTATGTACCCAAATTGCGTGAAAAGTTAATCACATGTCAGTTTTAGTATAATATATTTGTCCAATGAATACCCGTTTATCATCTGCATTCGTGCCTACAAGCTATTCATATTGACGTAAATTTGACCGTTGTAAGAAATGATCACGCTTAGGAACAATGTAAGAAATAGGTATTATGTAAAAGCTAGTGTGCTTTCATTTGAAACCAGAGTGGCTCTGGGGAGTGGAAAAGATGGGAAGGGTAGAGAGCCTGTATAGGGAGAGAGTGGCCATAGGTGAAGTTGCCCGTGATTGGTTGATTAGCTTTGGCAGAAAAATGGCGCCAAACGTCTCTCGCGCTTCCTATGTCCACAGTGCTTTTCAGTTGAATTGAAGTTCAGAGGACTTTTGGAAACGATGAAAAGGTATTTGAATTATTGAGAGACTTGCTATGCGTTGTGTATGCATGTTCGATTTAGATGTATATCGTTTTTAGTACGTAATTGGTGTTTGCGATCTTAAATACGAGTTGAAATAATGAAGCGTTTTGTGATGAAGTCGGTTGGCATACATGTTTGAAGTAAACACGTTAGTAATTGTACAGTATTGTTTTTGACATCTGTAATTCGTTCTGCAGACGTTCGTAAACGATGCCAGGTTGTGCTGCATTTAGTTGTTCCAATAGAGGCGAAGATGGATTTCGCATGTTACCACTTCCACGCAATGAAGAAAGACGAAAGCAGTGGGCAATCGCAGTCAACAGGGCTGACATAAATCAAGCAGGAGCCTTCTGGAAACCAACCAAGTTCTCTTATCTATGTAAGTAAGTCGTTTTTGCTGTTTAATACATATAAAGCAGCTTGCAATATACATAGTTAAATTTGAAAACAGACCCGTAAACTGGTTGTGTGAAAATTATTATAACACATTATTCTTATAAACAAAGGCATTTAACGAATGATTTCGCCCTACTGTCTAGTGCTTTCGATTCGGTGAGTGTGTACTCCACTACTCCATTACTGGCCATTCGAAAGTCCCGCCCTCAGTTTGGTAGAAAAATGGCCGCCGTATCGTCCGGTTGGCCACTCTCTCCCTATACAGGCTCTCTGGGCAAGGGTGAACTGGCGCACCATCTAGAGCAAGCGTGGGAACTAAGTCTCACACTCTGTAGGCAGCAGTGACAGAGGCAACCCACTAGAAGAGAAGCTATGCCTCCAAATATGCAGAATAATGCCTTGGATGAAGACTGCAAACAGCTAATGACATAGATAGCTGCGAGATGCTGGGCGTTTTTCTTTTTCTTATCGTCAGTCTTCTCAATGGTATGATGTTGGCTACCACGAATTCCTCTCCTGTGCTAACCTCTTCCTCTCAGAGTAGCACTTGCAACCTATGTCCTCAACTATTTGCTGGATGTATTCCAATCTCTGACCTCCTCTACAGTTTGTACCCTCTACAGTTCCGTCTAATACCATGGCAGTCATTCCCTCATGTCATAATAGATGTCCTATCATCCTCTTCCTTCTTCTTGTCAATATTTTCCACATATTCCTTTCGTCTCCGATTTTGCGCAGTTCCTCGTTCCTTATCTTATCAGTCCACCTAATTTTCAACATTCGTTTGTTGCACCACATCTTAAATCCTTCAGTTCTCTTCTGTTCCGGTTATCCTACAGTCCATGTTTCACTACCATACAATGCTGTACACAAGATGTACATTATCAGAAATGTCTTCCTTAAATTAAAGTCGATGTTTGATATTAGTAGACTTCTCTTGGCCAGGATTGCTCTTTTTGCCATTGCTAGTCTGCTATTGATGTTCTCCTTGCTCAGTCCGTCATTGGTTATTTTACTGCCTAAGCAGTAGAATTCCTTAACTTCATCTAATTCGTGTCCATCAATCCTGATACGTTTCTCGCTGTTCTCATTTCGACTACCTCATTACCTTCATCTTCCTTCTATTTCCTCTCAATCTATAGTGTGTACTCATTATACTCTACATTCCGTTCAGCAGATCATGTAATTCTTCTTGACTTTCACTCACGATAGGAATGTCATCAGCGAATCGTATCACTGATATCCTTTCACCTTGAACTTTAATTCCACTGCTGGGCCTTTCTTCTATTTCCATCATTGCTTCCTCGATGTGCAGATTGAACAGTAGGGGCGAAAGACTACATCCTCGTCTTACACCCTTTTCATTTACGAGCACTTCGTTCTTGGCCGTCCACTCTTATTTTTCCCTCTTGGCTGTTGCACTTATTGTATATGACCCGTCTCTCCCTGTAGCTTACCCCTACTTTTTTCAGAATTTCGAACATCTTGTACCATTTTATATTGTCATACGCATTTTACGCTGTGAATAATCGTTTTGTTGCCACTTCTTCCAACGATTTTAAAAATTCAGATGGAATGTTATCTATCCCTTCTGCCTTATTTGACCTTAAGACCTCCAAATCTCTTTTAAAATCTGAATCTAACACTGGATCCCCTCTCTCTTCTAAATCGACTCCTCTTTCTTCTTCTATCACATCAGACTAATCATCCCCCTAATAGAGGCTTTCAATTTATTCTTTTCACATATTCGCTCCTCCGCTGCATTTAACAGTGGAATTCCCGTTGAACTCTTAATGTTACCACGCTTACTTTTAATGTCACCGACGATTGTTTTGACTTTCCTGCATGCTGAGTCTGTCCTTCCGACAATCATTTCTTTTTCAATGTCTTCTCATTTTTCCTGGAGCCATTTCGCCTTAGCTTCCTTGCACTTCCTATGTATCTTTCCTCAGCAATTTGAATTTCTGTATTCCTGAGTTTAACGGATCATTTTTGCACTTCCTGCTTTCGTCGATCAATTGAAGTATTTCTTCTGTTACCCATTGTTTCTTCGCACTTACCTTCTTTGTACCTATGTTTTCCTTCCCAACTTCTGTGATGTCCCTTTTTAGAGATGTCCATTCCTCTTCGACCTTAAAGTTTACAGAGCTATACCTTAATTCTGTATCTATAACCTTGAAGAACTTCAACCGTATCTCGTCACTCCTTAGTACTTCCGTATCCCACTTCTTTGTAGATTGATTCTTCCTGACTAATGTCTTAAACTTCAGCATACTCTTCATCACTACTATATTGTGATCTGAGTCTATATGTGCTCCTGGGTACACCTTACAATCAAGTATCTCATTTTGGAATCTCTGTATGACCATGATGTAATCTAACTGAAATCTTTCCGGATCACCCGGCCTTTTCCAAGTATACATCCTCCTCTATTTAATCTTGAAAAGAGTATTGGCTATTACTAACTGAAACTTGTTACAGAACTCAATTAGTCTTTCTTCTCTCTCTTTCCTTGTCCCATGCCCAAATTCACCTGTATCTTTTCCTTCTACTCCTTCTCCTGTAACTGCTTGTAAGTCTCCCATGACTATTAGATTTTCATATCGCTTTACATACTGTATTACCATTTCAGTGTCCTCACACACTTTCTTTATCTCTTCATCTTCAGCTTGCGACTTTGACATGTATAACTGAACTGTCGTTGTCGGTGTTGGTTTGCTGTCGATTCTGGTAAAAAGAACCATATCACTGAACTATTCACAGTAACAAACTCCCTGCCCTACCTTCCTATTCATAACGAATCCTACTCCTGTTATGTCATTTTCTGCTGCTTTTGATATTACTCTACACTCATCTGATCAGAAATCCTTGTCTTCTTTCCATTTCACTTCACTGACCCCTGCTAGATTGAACCTTTCCATTTCCCTTTTCAGATTTTCTAGTTTCCCTACCATGTTCGAGTTTCTGATATTCCACGTCTCGACTCGTAGAACGTTGTCCTCCCGTTTATTCAATCTCCTTCTGAGGGTAACCTCCCCGTAGGCAGTACCCTCCCGTAAATCCGAATGGGGAACTACTCCGGAATCTTTTGCCAATGCAGAGATCATCATGACACTTCTGCAGTTATGGGCCACATGTTCTGTGGATAAACGTTACGTGTTTTTAATACAGTGGTTTTCATTGCCTTCTGCATCCTCGTGCTGTTGATCATTGCTGAGTCTTAATCTTTTAGGGGCAGTTTCCCACCCCTAGGACAAGAGAGTGCCCTGAACCTCTGTCCGCTCCTCCGCCCTCTTTGACAAGACTGTTGGCAGAAGGAGTGACTTCTTATGCCTGAAGTCTTCGGCCGTCAATTATGATTATTAATCAAAATTTAAGCACCTGTGGGATTCGAACCCGGACCTGAAAACGTTTTATTTATGGATGAGAGATGCTATCCCGAGTCCACGAGCTACTGTATGTAAAATTGAACGACGCCAAGAAGAGAAATGGAGCCCACACAACAAGATACTTGCAGGCTGCACTGTGGGAGTGTAGCCGCTATAATTGTTCGCCACTTTCAAGCCTACAGCCACCAGACAAGATTTTTTGATATTTTACTTTTGTACAGCGTGAACCATTAAGTTAAACTGTGTTTTAATAATCATTCTTGAACTTTAAAGAATCAGATTCACCCTGTTATATCATGCTAATCATACACCCGTATATTTTTACTTCCTGGTGTTTGATTAACACGAGTATCCTGTTGTACAGACTTATAAAGTGTTAAGTCAATATAAAGAGGCACCATTTAATTTGTTTTTGTGTAAATAATGAGAAAGTTTTCTTAACTATTGCGAAGTATTATAGTAAAAGTGAAGCCAAGGTACTAGAACATATTAAATGACTATACAGAGTTAGTTCAAGGAACAATAGCTTTTGAAAATAAATTACATTAAGAAAACGGTTTTATTGAAGTGAAATGTTTAGTATAAAAAGTGTGTGCTTTAGTATCTCAGTATTTTAGTGTTTAAGTTTGTTGATTATGGAAAGTGCTTTTCTAAAGGTATCCCTGTCTATTTTCTTTTTTTTTTGCTTCGTTGAAGTTATCTACTGGACTTTTTCGCTTTAAAAACGTAATGTATAAGTGTTAGTAGTCGAAAAGAAATTCCAGTGTCTGCACCAGCATTGTTTACGTGGTGTAATATTTATTTGAAGAAGTAACTTAAACAGTAGCAAGAAAGCAGACAAAATTCATACTTATGCTTGTTCAGTACTTCACTGTTTCATTGCCTAGATAGACTGACGATCGTTAGTATATATTTAAACTACTAAATGAACTTGACATTGAGTTGCCGTAGCTTCAATATAATACTATTCATACTGCGTTTGTTTCTAACCGCTGGGTAAGATCTTAGGAAAATAATGGAATAGTTTGACTTATTTATCCATTAGACACAAAACGTGGTGAAATCCTATTAAGAGGGTAACTCTAGCTTTTCCTATCAACGGGACTATCCTCCCATAGTGTACATTATGTGTAAACTAAACTAAATTTAGTAACAGGGTTACATATGGCAACATAGAGACAGGCATAGAGACAGGGTTTTCAGTTGTCTAAGTAAAGGCATACTAAATTACAATAGTAGTTGTAGGGTTATATGCAGTACAAAGTAGGGTAGATTATGATCTGTGGCATCTCTGCCATATCGCACAATGTTAGGGCACACACAACTGTCCCGGAGCACACCGTTAATCGTACATTGTTGAACACAGACCACCGCAGCAGATCACATCTACGTGTTCCCATGTTGACACAACGACATCGTCAATTACGATAGCAGTGGGCACGAGGACATCAAGATTCGACCGTCGATTAATGGAAACGTGTCGACTTTTCGGGAGAATCACATTTTTGCTACACTACGTCGATGGTCGTCTCCAGAACCACCGTCATCGAGGTGAATGGCAGCTCGAAACGTGTACCGCACCACGGACGCAGGCATGATGGGAACAGTAGTATGCTGCCGGAGATATTCTCTTGCGCTTGCATAGGACCTGCGGTAATTTAAGACTCGCCGATGTAGTCCCTGACGTCGATGTTACCCTTCAGCAGAATAATAGTCCTTGCCTCGTAGATGAAACCGTGCCACAGTGGTTTGAGGAACATCATAGTGAACTCACGTTGATGTCTGGACTACCAAATACACTTGATGCAAATACAAACATCAAAAAAAGGTTTGCATCACCCCAGTTCCCAGATCTCCTAAAGATAGACGTTGACTCTGGATATTGCATCACAGTCACAATCCCTTTGACTACATTTGAAAATGTTCGCACTATTCCATGGCTTATACTAGGCGCAGGCAGGTGTGGTACGGGGTGGCGACAGGAAGGGTATCCGGCCATCCCTTCAAATTAACATGCCACGCCCGTTTAACCATAACATCAGACCCCTCAACGTCGGGATTAATACTTGAGAGAGAGTCACAGTCCCTTTGACTGTTCAGGTATGTCACGAAACCCGCCCAAAGATGTAAACAACCGTGAATGAGCAGCGCCTATTAGACGGAGGGGGTCCGACAGCCGATTAGTTCCAGTCATTACACCAGGAAGGAGGTACTCGGCTCGTGTTGTCTGTAGTTCAACCATGCTTAGACGGTCAATACCGCTGTTCGATCGCGTCCGCATTGTTACTTTGTACCAGGAAGGGCTTTCAACAAGGCAAATGTCCAGGCGTCTCGGAGTGAACCAAAGCGATGTTGTTCGGTCATGGAGGAGATACAGAGACACGAACTGTCGATGACTTGGCTCACTCAGGCCGCCCAACTACTGCTGCAGTGGATGACCGTTACCTACAGATTATGGCTCAGAGGAACCCTGACAGCAACACCACTATGTTGAATAATGCTCTTCGTGCAGCCACAGGACGTCGTGTTACGACTCAAACTGTGCGCAGCAGGCTGCATGATGCGTAACTTCACTCCCGACGTCTATGGCGAGGTCAGTCTTTGCAACCACGACCTATGCAGTGCGATACAGATGGTTTTAGCAATATGCCGAATGGACCGCTCAGGATTGGCACTCCTTCTCTTACCCGATGAGAGTCGCATATGCCTTCAACCAGACACTCTTCGGAGACGTGTTTGATGGCAACCCGGTCAGGCTGAACACCTTAGACACACTTTCCAGCGAGAGTACCAAGGCGGAGGTTTCCTGATGCTTTGGGGTGGCATTATGCGGAGCCAACGTACGCCTCTGGTATCCATGCAAGGCACTGTAACAGCTGTACGATACGCATATCCCATCCTCCGACCAATAGTGTAACCATATCGGTAGTATAAAGGCGACGTATTCGTCTTCCCGGACGATAACGCAGCGCCCCCATCGTACATGACTTCCTTCAGGATTAAAGTGGCCAGCATGTTCTCCAGACATGAACCCTATCGACAATGCCTGGGATTGATTGAAAAGCGCTGTTTATGGGCCATGTGACCCACCAACCACCCTGAGGAATCTACGCCGAATCGCCGTTGAGTAGTGGGACGCGCTGTTTATGGGCCATGTGACCCACCAACCACCCTGAGGAATCTACGCCGAATCGCCGTTGAGTAGTGGGACAATCTGGAACAACAGTGCCTTGATGAACTTGTGGATAGTATGCCACGACGGATACAGGCATGCATCAATGCAAGAGGACCTGCTATTAGGTGTAAGAGGTACCGGTGTGTACAGCAATCTGGATCACCACCTCTGAAGGTCTCACTGTATGTTGATACAACATGCGATGTGTGGTTCTCATGAGCAATAAAAAGGTCGGAAATGATATTTATGTAGATCTATATTCCAATTTTCTGCACTGGTTCTGAAACTCTCGGAACCGAGGCTATTCAAAACTTTTTTGATGTGTGTGCTATTGAAACCATCCGGGTCACTACCGGACGCCATCACCGTTTACGCAAAACAGCGCTTCCTTATTTACGCGAGTTACATGACCTGTGAATAGACACCTAACACAAAGCTAACAACAAACTTTCGAATGCGTGATACATAGAATCAGTGACGTATTTCGTTCCAAAGATGAACAAACAAGCTATTAAGCATGTTGTCATGATGTTTCGGCTTATCAGTGTAAATGTTCTGTAGTGCTATGAGATTTTTCTTGAAAGATCACTTTGGATTGCGGAGAAATGTAACAAAATACAAGGCTCTATTGAGTCTACGATTTATCTTACGTGTTAAAGAAAGGCAAACGTAGGTATATAATTTTTGTACACTTTTAGAAAGAACAGGCGAAATGTATACTGTAGAAGACAAATGGATATCTTTGAGAAATGAAATAGTGACGGCGGCAGAGGATCAAATGGGTAAAACGACAAACGTCCGCAGCTCGTGGTCGTGCGGTAGCGTTCTCGCTTCCCACGCCCGGGTTCCCGGGTTCGATTCCCGGTGCGGTCAGGGATTATCTCTGCCTCGTGATGACTGGGTGTTGTGTGATGTCCTTAGGTTAGTTAGGTTTAAGTAGTTCTAAGTTCTAGAGGACTGATGACCATAGATGTTAAGTCCCATAGTGCTTAGAGCCATTTTTGGTAAAAAGACAAAGCCTAATAAAATCCTTGGATAACACAGGGGATATTGAATTTAAGTGATGAAAGAAGAAAATATAAAAATGAAGCAGGCGAAATGGAACAGAAACTTCTAAAAAATGAGATTAACAGGAAATGTAAAATGGCTAAGCAACAGTGGCTTGAGGGCAAATGGGAGATTTTTGAAGAAAATGTCATTAGTGGAAAGATAGATACTGTCCACAGGAAAACTAAAGTTGACTTTGGAGAAAAGAGAAGCACCTGTACAAATATCAAGAGCGCCGATGGAAAGCACGAATATCAAGAGCGCAGATGGAAAACCAATTCTGGGCAATGAAGGGAAAGCTGTAAAGTTACAGAAGGTCTACTATACAAGGGACATGAACGCAGTATTATATAAACAGAAGAGGACGTAGATGACGAAGGGATTGGAGATATGATACTGCGAGAAGAATTTGGCAGAACACTGAAAGACCTAAGTCCAAACAAGGCTCCGGGAGTAGACGATATTCCGCCAGAACTACTCATAGCTTTGGCAAAGCCAGCCATGACAAAACTAATCTGGTGTGCAAGATGTGTGAGGTAGGAGAAATACCTGTACTTGAAGAAGGGTATAATAATTTCCATTCTAAACAAAGCAGGTGTTGGCAGGTGCGAAAATTACCGAACTATCATTTTATAAATCTCGGCTGCAAAATACTAACACGAGTTGTTTACAGACGAATGGAAAACCTTGTAGAAGCCGATATCGGAGAAGATGTTAGAAGATAGGTTGTGGACAGTCGAACCTACGTTTATAGCGATAGCAAGCTTTTCAAAATGTTGACTGGAACACTCTCTTTGAAATTCTGAAGGTAACAGGAGTAAAATAAGGGGAGCGAAAGGCTATTTCTAACTTGTAGGGAAACCAGACGGCAGTCATAAGAGTTGAGGGACATGGAAGGGAAAATATGGTTGAGAAGGAAGTGAGACAGGGTTAAAGCCTACCCCTGACGGTATTCAATCTGTACACTGAGCAAGCAGAAAAGAAAACCAAAGAAAAATTTGGAGTAGGAATTAAAGTTCATGGAGAAGGAGTAAAAATTTTTGGGTTTACCAGAGACTCTGTAATGCTGTCAGAGACAGATAAAGACTTGAAAGTCAGTTCAACGGAATGGATGGTGCCTTGAAAGGAGATATAAGATGAACATTGACAAAAGCAAAGTAAGGACAACGGAATATAGTCGAATTAAGGCAAGTGATGCTGATAGAACTAGATTAGGAAACGAGACAGAGTAGTAGATGAGTTTTTTTTATTTCGACAGCTAAATAATTGATGCTGGCCGAAGTAGAGAGGATATAAAATGTAGACTATTAATGGCAAGAAAAGCGATTCTGAAAAAGAAGAGATGTTTGTTAACATGGTATATGTGTTAGGAAGTCATTTCTGAAAGCATCTACCTGGAGTGTAGCCTTGTCCCGAAGTTAAACGTGCACAATGAGCAATTCTGGCAAAAAGAGAATAGATGCGTTTAAAATGACCGAACAGCTCTCTCCTACCTTCCGAAATTCACAGCATACTCGAGCATACCTTTCGGGACTAGCGCTCCTCGGAGAAGAGGTCTACAACATGAATTTAAATTGCATCGATGTCAAAGGGAGCTGACACTTTAAAGCAATTTTCTATCTTCATGAAAGCGGGGCGCTGTAGTGTCTACCTGCAGCAGACGTTACTTGCCACGACAACGTAGCAATTTCGGACCTTAACGGCCACATGCTAGCTAATTTAGACTGTAACGTTCAACACTAAAGAAGGTCCTCGCTTAACATCCCTTTAGCATCGAAACAGATGGAGACAGAGCATCAGCTCACCAACGCAGAGATGGTGAAAAAAAATAACTTTTTTCCTATTGATCGTAAGAATTGAACAGTTACACGTTTCTCTTGCGACAGTATCAGGTCTAGGAATATCAAGAATGAATAATAACAAATTGTATACGAAAAGGTATTTACGTGTATAACCAAAATCCTGCCAAACATACTAAAAAAATTTAAGTTTGAGCAGTATGCCAAAATTAAAATTTTGTTATGATTTTTCGAGGTTTCATCTACTCAACGTTTACTGCCCAGCACGGTATTTTTATTGGATGTTCGTATCTCCAACTGGACATGCTGATCTCCAAGAACTCTTTACTAACTAACTCACCAAATGATTTTTTTTTTTGAACAAGTATTACTGTTTTATCATATTCCGCTGAATCGTGGTGGAGATAAAATACTAGGCGATGTAGGATTGCAAAAGATCAGTGTTGCACTTATGTTGACTGATACACACATCTATAGTGCGTGCTGAACTCTTACTAGTGACTGTTACAAACGACCATTATTAGCCGTGGCACACTCACTTCTTATAAAATCCAGACTTCCGCAATAACTAATCTTCACCGATTCAAGAGTGGTTTAAGTCGTGGACAAAAGACAGAAAATCCTAGGATTGGATGTTTCGAGCTGATTTTTGTTATCTTGGTTAAAAACTATGCGTACTACTGGACAGCAAATAACTACAATTGTTGTTTCCAGATGATTTTGGTTATCCTGGATAAAAATTATGCTTACTATCCTCCTTATGAAATGACTGGCTTGTGGCTTTTTTGAAAGCAGTGACTGTTAATCAGCATTCATTTTCTCTTAATACAATTTCTAGATGGGTTGGCTCCACTGTATTGTTGGAAAAGAAAGCCAACTAGCTAAGGAGTTCAGTGTAGCATTGGTAAAGAAGATAAAACCAGACACCAGATGTAGGAGAACAGTTAAACATTAGAACACTATCTACATCGTATAATAAAACGGTACCCTTAGACGTGGACGGTTTGTACTAGGTATCTTGAGGAAGAAACTGAGAAAACAACCTCTTATCCAGAAGCGTCATTCACCGAAGCTGAAGGGTATCGAAGCTATAAGAGACCAAGACAAGTCCACAAGATAGTGATCTGCAGTTGTCGTGGTGTTACGACTATGTCTATGCTTCTTGTCTTTTGGGGTTAGGATGAAGTATGATTCTGGGGTCTTGTAATGTAGTTAATGATGTTCAAATGTTTTACTGTGTAGCTACAATGACTAGTGAGATCGATAAGTATAAACTGTTTCCAGTTTATCATGTAAATGCCCCTGCTCCTCTCTTTCCACATTAAAAAAAATGGTTCAAATGGCTCAGATCACTATGGGACTTAACGTTTATGGTCATCAGTCCCCTAGAACTTAGAACTACTTAAACCTAACTAACCTAAGGACAGCACACAACACCCAGTCATCACGAGGCAGAGAAAATCCCTGACACCGCCGGGAATCGAACCCGGGAACCCGGGCGCGGGAAGCGTACATTTTTAAAGTTTTAAGTTTATTGAGCTATTTATTATTTTGGTTTTGCCATGTACTGTTGGTTTTCAATACATTGCTGGGAACAGATGTAGTATTCCATTTTAGAGGCTTCCAATGTACTCAGTGTTTATTGTTGCAAAGTTATGTATGGATTACATGAAACGATTACATTTAGAGATCAATATCGCAAGCGCTACTGACCCACGCAGAAACATACATATTAGTAAGTGTTGTGTTGTTGCCTCCACGGGCGGAAATACGAGGGTTACCCAGAAAGTAAAAACAATTCTTTATTGAAGATAATGAGAATTAAACACACGAAATACTGGTGTTCTATTTACACACCCTATTTTTCCGCGTAGTTTCCATCCCGTTCTATGGCCTTCCTCCAGCAAGAAACAAAGACGTGTGTGCCCTGTCGGTTCCAATCTTGTCCTGGTGGTGGAGCCAATGCTTCACTGTGTGAATAACCTCCTCATCGTCCTCAAAATATCTTCCACGAATGGTATCCTTTAACGGCCAAACACGTGGAAGTCTGAGGGCGCTAGGTCAGGTGCGTCAGGTGTGACAGCAGTGGATGGTCTCCCCGACCTCTGCGAATCGTGGAGCTCCGCCTAACCGCCTTCTGATGACCTCACCCTCCGTGCCCAACGACTAACTGTACTTCTGTCGACAGCAGATGCTCCGTACACTTTTCACAAGCGTTTGTGAATATTCCCCACAGTTTCTTTCTCTGTAGTGAGAAATTCAATGACGGCACCTTGCTTGTAACGTACGTCACCTACACACGTCATTTTTAAAGTGTCCTGCAGCTGCGTTGTCTGTCGGAGGTGACGGAAACTTGGTGCGCTCACTCAGGAGACCTCAAATAACACATAGGGGAAGGTGGGGGAATTACACCTATGTGGGAAATCCCATGCAGGCTGATTTACGCAGTTTGAATGGCGCAAGCTTTTCCCAGTTGGTACTACACCCTGCCAGCAGGAGTAACAACTACTACGCAGCTTACGCCACCCATTTTCCAGTGGCATTGTTGGAGCAGTGAAGTATTGTCTAATTTCGACGTGTCTCATGTAATTTTGGCCAGCTGTATTTTGCAAGGTAAGTGCTACTTTAAGTTGCTTTAATGTAATTCTTGCGTATCAACTACTAACCCTGGATGAAACCTTTAATTTAATTGTAGATTTGTCCCGCTATTTGAATTAGGTGCCGAGTTATGCTTAGGTTAGTCATCTAACTTACAGAGGGGTAATGCCACGCAGCTGTTGAAGTGCGTGGTATTCCCCCTTGAAGGTTATATTTTTTCAATACTAAGAGGTTTTCTTTTTTAATTTCAGATGGGTAGATATTATGAAAGAAAAACCAGAAAGCAAAATGGATGCAATAGGAACTTTGTAAGGCTCTTGATGCCACCAAATCTGGAAGAAAAATAAGAGAAGTATCAAGTGCTTTCGGGATTCATGAAGCTATTCTGCGAACGAGAATGAAGGTTAAATATATCGAGGGTCCAAAATTTGGAAGAAACCCAACATTTTCGACAGAACAGGAAAATGAGATTAGGGATCATGTTATTACAATGGCCAAGCTGTTCTATGGCATTACATGCATCCAGCTGCCAAAGATTGCATTTGAGTATGCAGAGGCTAACGACATCGCAAACAATTTTGATAAGTCATCTAGGTTAGCTGTAAGGGATTGCCTAGCTCTATCAATTATTAGCATGAGAAAACCTGAAGCAACTAGCATTAACAGAATACAGGCATTTAATGAAGAAGAGATTAACGCATATTTTAAAAATTTAGAACATGTCTTTGAAAATTATAAATTTAATGAGGGGCGAGTGTTCAACGTAGATGAAATGGGCATATATACTGTACAAAAGCCCGAGAGAATTTTGGCTCCTAAGGGTGTTAAACAAATAGGTGGGGCCACGTCTTGGGAAAGGGGGAACAACGTAATTGTGATATGTTGTTTCAGTGCTGCTGGTACCTACATTCCCCCTATGTTTATCTTCCCCAGGAAGAGGCTGTCAAATCTCTTAAGTAAAGGTGGACCAGTTGGAGCAATATATGGTTGTTCCGTCAATGGCTGGTCCAATAAGTCATTATTTTTTTAATGGATCCAACATTTTCAGAACAATGTAAAATCAACTATTGATGACCCTGTGCTGCTGATTTTAGATAATCACATCAGCCACATTTCACTTGATATTTTTTAATTTTGTAAAAAACATTCTATTGTCATGGTAACCATACCTCCACACACTTCTCACAAGCTTCAACCAGTAGATGTTACCTTCTTTTCTTCTTTGAAATCAACCTTCAATCGTGAATGTGACATGTATATCAAGTCACAGGTGTATCAAAAAATTACACCATATGAGTTAGCAGGACTTTTTAATAAGGCATATATTAAGGTCGCTACCATGGACAAAGGGCATTCAGGGTTTAAGGCATGAGGGATTTGCCCTTTCAATCCAAACAAATTTCAGCATGACGACTTACAACAATGTGAGATCTTCAGAGATGTTTTCGTTGAAGATGAAGAGGTTCTGAATGCAACAAATGGAAATGAAGTGGTTGCATCTACAAACGAGCCACATATCCCCAAAAGGAGTCAAGAACAGATTCCTGGATCTTCAGCAGAAGATGATCCACTTCTAGTAGGCCTAGAAGAGGTCACAACGACATCAACTAAAAGTGCATGTGTCAAGCACGTTAGTGTATTTGACATATCTCCTGTTCCAAAACAAAAGCAAGTTCTTCCTAAGACGAAACATGCCAAGGGAAAGCCTAAGGGAAAGTCAGTGATCCTTACAGCAACTCCAGAGAAGAATAAACTGCTAACGGAGTTATCAATAAAGAAACAAAAAGAAGCCATGAAAAAGAAAGCTGAAGGAAACAAGAAAAGAAATCCTAAGGATAAAGCAGGTAAGTGCAGAAACTTAAAAAAGTCTCGAAGAAGAAACAGACATTATCTAAGAAGAAACACCACCAAGAAAGTGAAAGTAGCAGCGAGGATGACCTAAATCTGGACTTGCAGAACATTTGTGATGATGATGAAATGGATGATATTGATCCATTGGCGATTTCAGAAGATGTCTGTTTAGTTTGTGCAGAGTTTGGGAAAGATGGAGAACTATGGTACCTATATATTCCTTGTAGCAGATGGAGTCATAAAGAATGTAGTGGCTGGAACACTCCAAAGGTTGCAAGTACGATCTTTGCTGTATGAGAAAATGAACGCTTTTCACACCAATAAAAATGTAAAAAACGAAAATTATAAGAGATGTTTGTAGAATTACATTATTTCGTTCTTAAATATACTGTTTACTATTTGTAGTAACTAGTAAGCAAATAAAAATAGCAAGTATTGTACATTTTTATGGTTTGTTTGTTTTACGTGTTATTACCCAGTACTTTGCGTGTCATTACCCTCAGGGATGGGGTATACCACGCATTTGCACTTTTTTTATTTTAATGTTCAAAATCTTGGTACTGTTTATAACTATTTCAAGACGATTGGAATATGTGGAGAAATGTCCATTGTATGGTATGTACTTATTTTCGTAGGTTTTAATGACGTAACGAACGGTTCACATCGATTTTTCCTTAGGTGCGTGTATTTCCCCCACTCTCCCCTACGCAACGCTCCGCATTCATAGCAATGTTTTCGGCTGAGAAAAAAAAAATGCGGTGCATTACTTTCTGGGCGTCCCTCGTACCAGCGCTGACTCCGGCATCCAGTCGATCGTACAGGTGGCGAATACTGTCCTGGGATACGTTGTGCCACATCTGATCTATCTCTTCAACTAGTGCTACTAGAGTTGTTGGTTCGCGAGTAGCACGAGTCGCTTCTGGTCCCTTCATATCCCTCATGTGATCAGTTGGAGACAAGTGCGGAGATGGTGTTGGCCGCGGAAGTTACTGCCTGTCTTGCAGAGCAAGTTGAGTTTCACGGGCTGTGTGTGGAAGAGCATTATCTTGTTGGAACAACACACCACTTTGCTTTTCCGAAAAACGGCAGAAGAACGGGTCTTACAATATTCTGCTCATACTGAGCGCAGGTTGGGGGTTCCCTCCAGAAACACCCAAGCTTATATACAAGCCATAGGGCCTGGGTTGGTTCCAGTGTCTCTTAGACGAATACGCTCTACGAGACAGCTCTCAACAGGTCCAAGTCGGACGCACTAACAACCACCACTTGGACGCAGGCAGAACCTGCTTTCATCACTGAAAGCCACGGGGCGCCATTCCATGTTCCAAGTGATCCTCTGACGGCACCAGTGAAGCTGCGTATGTCGATGCTGTAGCTTGACTGGAAGACAGGTTAGAGAAGTGGGTGCTGACCAGTTCGCAACAGATCGTGTTTACATACCTGGCCTCACAAATCCTCTTATCTGGGGTGTGACGTTTTCTGTGTCACAGTGTCATTGTATCGTTGACGCAGATGTCCTGCTAACAAAATACTATAGCACCCAATCAAATTTAATGACACCGAACTACTGCGGTCATCTTGAAAGGTATGTGCTAAGGTCTGATCTGGGTAGCTCCAGAAAACAGTCGGTAGTTGCCAACCACAAGGTGCAACGAGTATAATACCTTTGAGTAGGAGGATCTTTGATGGTTAGGAGAGCCGGGCGCGCGCAGTAAAAAACCGGGGAGTCGCAGCTAGTTGCCCGGAGGAAACAGACGTGTGGTGACAGCGTTAAGGTAGATCGCTGTCCCTGACCAAACTTTAGCACGTAAATGAGAGAAGATATATAATCCTTTCAAATTGGTATTTGTTATATTATGGTCAGAGTTAGGATTTGTATGTCCAACGTTTGACGCAGTAAGCGTTTTGTAAAATATTTTATACGAGTGATTCCTGCTACGAAAATGTTTGAAATGGTAGGTTTTGTGTATGACTTAAAATTTTAGCAATATATATATTGAGATCAACATTGTGTTTAAATATAACAGCCTGAATCATAATACACATCCCTTGCTTGTATTGAATATAAAAATGAGTAGTAAACTAAAGTTACCCACCAATGAAAGAACCAAGTAAACATCAGGGCCAAAAGTTAATTTTCCAGTACCATCTTAATGCCATTCCACAGACGGCATTATTCTCTTAAACTTGATTGCTGAGTCAAATACATGTTGCATTTCCGGCAAAATGGAGGAGTGCAAGAAACAAGTTCACAGACGCAGTCAGATGCAGGTTTGCTGAATAATTAATTTAGAGCAATCTTATCATTGATACTTTCACAGAATAAAGGGATGCAATTTTGGTTAGATATTTTCAATATAATTTATGGAAATGACATAGCTCTCACCATTTTCAACTGTAAACAACGAAGTATGCAAAAAGCCATGATCTTTTTTAGTCAGTAAACAAAAATATGATGGAAGGTAGGTATTTCACTCTACAGTTACAAGCAGAACCAAGTCTGCGGGCAAACGTAGGTGTATCACTGGCAGCGCCGTAAAGCTATGCATAGAAACGGAACTGCTATACTAGCTAGGCATGCGGACACGGCGATATAATTCGAGTGGTATAAATGGGTGAAGCTATCCATACTTTTAGTTCATATCAGATCATTTGTAAGCACGTGATCTATGAGTAATTGGCTATTTCAGATGGAAAGCTCTGTATTCATCTTAACTTAAATTTTCACATGGTAAAATGTGGTTATGCTGTAACATAACACACAGTTTCGGCTAAAACATGATATTTCTTGTAAATCTGTGTCTCTTTTCATTTCATCCAATTCACTCACATTAACTCTATCACCTCTCATCATACAATTCATGTTTTCACTTTTGGTTCATTTTAGAAGTCATACTAACATCTATCGAATGTGTGAACTACCTCTTATTCGTAGTGAGAAGGTTGGTTTTGAGGAGAATATCTCCCAAAAACGAAGTTTGATACAAGATCACTGCACGACTTATTTTTGACATTTTCTGGAAATGAAAGCACTTTCACGCAATTTAGATTTGTCAGTCAAATTAGGAGTCAGAATACCTCGATTCAGTAACTACTTTCATCTAAAAACGATGTTTTATTTAGCTGAAATGGGAATGTATGGCTTTCATGGCGTCATTATAATGACATCACAGGTCACCATTGCGAAAGAAGCTGCCTCTGATGAAGGTGGGCACTTAATGGTCGACAATCAGAGAGCGTCATTCAAGGGACGTCAGTGTTTGGTCTGGATCCTACAGCTGATGTGATTTCTGGCATTTCATTATCGTTTTTGAGAAACGATATGGTGACAACATTGATATCTGCCTTACTGGAAATCATCAGGTATGCATTTTTGTTTGTGCTGAATACTGATAACTTTCATGTTCATTTCCACATGAACGTCTTTCAGATCACATATTCGTATGCCACGTGTAAGCTTCTTGACTGCTTTGCAAATGGTTCAAATGGCTCTGAGCACTATGGGACTCAACCGCTGAGGTCATTAGTCCCCTAGAACTTAGAACTAGTTAAACCTAACTAACCTAAGGACATCACAAACATCCATGCCCGAGGTAGGATTCGAACCTGCGACCGTAGCGGTCTTGCGATTCCAGACTGTAGCGCCTTTAACCGCAGGGCCACTTCGGCCGGCCTGCTTTGCAAAGGAGTCAGTAAGTATGTATGTAAATGCAGCAAGCACAGAGAAGCTGGCCAACTGGAGCACACAGCGCATATATTTCGTTTTGAATGCTTCGTGCAACTAAGAACAAAGCATTCTTCTTCCTGGCTGCTCAACAAATAGGTGTGACCCAGAGATGTATCTTGCACAATACGACCAGAACCCTACAAGCGACGTAATTAGGGTCTTCAGGTGTTGTAATTCCTGCATAGTGGTCCTTTTCGTGTTACGTTGTGCATTCGAACTTGCCATGGGGGACATTTTATTCCTGTCCTCTCTTTTGATCTCATCAGAAGACATTATCGTCTGTTTCTTATCTAACCATCCGTGGGTTCACGTAACTTAGAAACAGTTTCTCTCATTCGTAGTGTCGTGCTTAAGAAGCTTGTAACATTATTTTGAATTTTATTTGTGCTATGATGTTCGGTGAGTATATTAAAATTTCTGATCTGATGGAGACCTTATGTATGTTGCCTTTTTTTTTAACGTTACACTTTTTTATATGCTTGGTCTTCGTGAAATTCTTATCTTGCACCTCTTCCTCAGTTCACAAGCCTACCGTGTTCCGAATCTCTGCATGTATATATTTAACATTTGCTTCCTAAAATGTGCCCTTCTCACTGTCAATGCATTTACTTCAAGGGTTATGGAGATTGAGCTTATGGGTGAAGGTTTATGGAGCGTATGTATGTGGCCCTTGCAGTTATATTTCCTAAGAAATTTACAGCACTACAGGTAAGACTACATGACGCAGTAATTGGAGACTAGAAGCGGAAGGGACGCCGTCATCGGAACTTGTTGAAGGTTCATATATAACAAACGCCTTTTCAAAACTGGAATATTGCCAAGTTGAAGTATGCGACCTTTTTAAATGATAGTATAATAATTTAATACGTCACAATTGCTTAGATACACATTGAAAAACAGAACTGAAGGATCCCTTTTTCGAAACCCCGTGACTGTCTCCCATTCCTTCTCGTAAGTCTGAAATTTACCCCGTAGTGCTACAAAGCGGTGGTTCGCTGCGACGTCGCGAAGTTGATATGATCTGTAAGGCGGATTTATTATTTCATACAGTCACCAAAGATCTGACCGTGGACGTGCCACGCGATAGGAAGGGTGTCTCAGACCCTCTTACCCACTGTCATCCAGTCTCTTGACGACACTCTGCGTTGAAATCTCGCTGTGTTCTTAATAATGGCAGAGGGAAACGTTTCAGACACAGAGCCGATCACAATTGGCACGAAAAGGCCTTCGGAGGTGGTACAAAGGGTGTCACTGAAACCATTGGTGCGTTCATTCCTACACACTTTTCGCGCTCAGAAACGACGTATCGCAGTGCGGCGAGCAATGGGACGACGCTATTCACAAAGTTCGATACTGCTGACAACCCCTATGCATTTCAACCTTACCATAAAGACATTGTGAGGATGGAACTCCATCGAACATGATCAGACCCCTTTGGTGGGAGCAATTTTATAAGTTTCGAAGCATTCCAGTGAAACCTTCCCGTCTCCTCTATATCTCTCTTTTTTTTTTTTACGCAACCTTCCTTTCTACAATAACCTATGAAACCTTTCCTTAGGATTTCTATCTCTTGCTTAATAATAACAAATGAAATCTTCCCTTTGAAATTTATTCTCTTTCTCAATCTTCGCAACAAATTTAATTGCTGCTTATTAATAGTGATTTTCTGATTATTTCGACGAAATATAGAATGTGTCGTCGTCGTGGGCCTCGGTCGTTATCTGCAATAACCCAAAACTGTTCCTTACCTTTTTTACTGTTACTGGATCGCCATCTGACTGCTACATCGAACTGAGAAATGAATATACTTACTCTGGTTTACTATACTCTGTTAACTGCTGGTGGACTGTCATAATAAGTGGCTGTATTTATTACCAAAGCTGACGTTATTCTTTAATAGCAAAGCTGACGTTACTCTTTAATTAATTTGACTGAAGTTACGTAATTCATAGTTACACTTTTTCTTGACAACAGTAAAATTTTTGCAAAGTTTTACTTTGATGGTTTTTGGGATGGATTATAATCAGTAAGGCAACATTGCTGGCAAAAATTAATTATATTCTGAAAAGGCTTCAAATATTTACTGTTGGTAATGAAATGATTTTACAAACGTTCAAATGGGACTTACCTTTTATAATAATCTTACAACTAGCATTACGCAAACATACCTTCAGTAGTCTTGAGTTTCGCAAAGAAAATAATTCAATAATATTAGTTCCTCTTATGATAATAGTTAGTTGATGTCTCTGTACATCCGTTTATAATCTCTTGTAAATCATAGCTGGTGGCTGGCAGGCACACTGTTCCTCTCAACCTCTCGCTTCAGACCTGCTACCAACTAGCTTCACATCTCGCTTACTACTGACTTCCTACGAACACTCAAGTGCCGTCTCTCTTGCCAACAATGCTTTCTGGTGCAGACAATCCCTGCTACCATTACAAAATGTATCAATGCGCTGTCTTTCCCGCTCATTTCTTAAATTGTATCCATACGCGGTGTCTCCCGCCCTTTTTAAATTTATATCAATTTGCGATCTCTCTTGTCAACAATACTTTGGTCCAGACTCCCTGCTATCACAATTATTTACATGACAAATACTAGTAATTCCTATTTAATCCTATTAATAAAATATAAACATCTTTGATAACTTGTGGTTCGACAATAGAAATATACGCGTCTTACACCAGCTCTACTGGTTCGCGATCCCTTATATTATTATTATCATATGCGTGAATGAAACGGCAAAGGGTTCCCTCGAAGCCCTCCATGTTCGTCAACACCCTCGGTGCCACCCACGCATCTTAGTCGAGCGTGTTAAAAATGGACATATCCACCTGTCAGCAACTTCGACACACTGATGAATGAAATCAAATCACAGCAGACGCAGTACATGACCCGCGCTAGTGTCCTATTTGCGAAGAGTTGGTGAGTGGTCCCAGAAGTCCATGCAGTACTGGAGGTGGCTGACCTGCGAACTATTGCTGCAGCAACTGCAGTAGCCCTAGCCATGTCAGTCAGTAGTCACTGGCTATGGGGGGGGGGGGGGGGGGGGGGTTAAATTACCACTTTTTTTTTCAAAAAAAAAGAAGGTTTCCTTTTTTCTTGTGTCGCTCTTTAGCAGTATTTGAAAAATAAATTTTGATAAGAGGACATTAACTGGAGTGTTGTTAACTAAAAGAGGCAGCCAAGTAAATAAGGAAAAAAAAGACATGATAAGATTAAATCATCACACGGCACAGATAAATTTACCAGTAAGAGAGAGAAAATTAATAATTGAAGATTTTGTCTAACCTGCTTTGATACCGTGAAGCGGACTGACCGTGCACAACGTTTGTAGGCCGTATGCCGATTATTAATATTACGCGTTATGCGCAGAAGTGCTGCCCGGAGACTGCGTTTACAGATCGGCTTAACAGATCTCAGGGACGCGCGAGTGGCTGCTATAAATTCGAACATCAGTTACGTCGCCATTCTTGCAGTTCTCCTTACTGAAACATAGAAAGGTTGGCAGGCAAGGTTAATGAAACCTTCATAAAAATAAAACATGCATTGAAATGAAACGTTCGTAAAAGTTACAGTTATTCATATACTGAAGATACTTTTACATAGATAAATACTTTACACACCATGAAAATATCTTTCAAGTACATGCATGTTACAGAACCATTCGAGGGAGCGATCATTAAGAGAGAGCGATCGACAAAAGCGGAGACATCAGTGGAGAGAGAGACAACGAGAGAGAGAGATCGAGAGAGAGCTAGCCAGACGCCTCTCGCGTTTATATATAAGTAGGCAACTGAACGCAACTTTACTCTCATTTTTCCTCACTCTCTTCCTGTCCTGGAAGCCTCTTGCGTGGAAAAATGTTCGACAGACGCACTGCCTTCCAGCGCAGCTGAGCGGATAAAATTTGGTTGCTCGCGCCGCTGTTGCTGCGTCTGATGCATTATTTGGCAATAAAAAACTACAATTGTTCTCTCACATTTAATAATTAATTACAGTTTTATATTATAAGACAATTCAAAGAAAATACGCGGAATTAATATAAAAAATACGGCGTTTCGTACGTAAGTTTATATAAATTATTTTACTTTTTGGGCTTATATTTATTAACACATGAAAAATAACGTTTCACGATTCCAATCCTTGGAGGAGGAATGTGTTGTACTAAAAGAAGTGGTCATATTAAATGGTTGACATAACCATGATGCAAATGAGTTTTATAAGAACAGTAACACTAGCGAAAAAAATAAGCTCGAAAGAGTCTTTATTAAACAAAATTGCAAATATTATGTCTGTGATAAAAAGAGCGCAAAAATTACTAAAACTTGTTAAAATGAAATTAAATTTGCACTGGGATAGTAATGGCCATTCAGTAATGTTTTATCGCTGGTGGCCGCACCGTCGCTGTGTTTAAAATACGACAGTAGTTGACATGCATAAGTTTTTGATTTTTCATATTATTTTCATTTTACTCCTCTTGAAACGCATCCTTTTATTTTAAATTTTTATAGCTTTAACTATTTGAGTTCTTGTCTATGTTCTTTAAAATACCAGTTTTACGTGACTGACAACAGGAAACATATATTGGTGCAGATCTGCACACATCGTCTGTGTTTTCGCTCTCCTCCTGTTAACTAACCCCCCCCCCCCCCCCGTCCTCCTCCTTCCTTTTAGTGCCTCTTTGCCAGATCTATACACAGAAGCGCATGGAAGGAGACATTTTAATTTCAATCCTTTTATCGCGTGGCGATATGATTCACGCACATTATCATCTTCTTCTTCTTCTTTCACTTGTGTCTTTGTCCCACATCTGCATCTACATCTACGTCTATATACATACTTCGCCAGCCACCGTAGAGTGTGAGGTGGGGTACCCTGTACCATAAGTAGTCATTTTCTTTCTTTTACCATTTCGTCATAGAGCGATGGAAAAGTGACTTTTTGAATGCGTCCGTATGACCCCTAATTTCTCGTATCTTATCTACGTAATCCCTACGCGAAATATATGTTGGCCGCAATAAGATCGTTCTGCAGTCAGCTTCAAATGCCGGTTCTCTAAACTTTCTCAGTAGTGTTCTTCGAAATGAATAGCTTCTTCCCCCAGTGATTCCCACTTCAGCTTTCGAAGCATTTCCGAACCACCTGCTAGCTGATCAAATCTGCTGGTGACAAATCTAGAAGCGCCTGTGATGTCTTCTTTCAGTTCAATCTGGTGCGGGTCCCAAACACTCTAGCAGTACCCCAGAATAGATTGCACCCAGCGTCCTATATGCTGTATCCTTTACAGATGACAAACACTCTTCTAAAATTCTCCCAGTAAACCGAAGTCGGCCTCTCGTATTCCCTACCACAATCCTCACTTGCTCGTTTCATTTCATATCGCTTTGAAACGTTACGCCCACAAATGACGTGACTGAGTCAAACAGGACACTACTAACGCTATATCCGAACATTACGGATTTGTTTTCCCTACTAATCCGTATTAATTTATATTTTTCTACATTGAGAGCAAGTTGCCATTCATCACACCATCTGCAAATTTTGTCTACGTCATCTCTCACCAACCTACAGTTACTTATCTTCGATACCTTCCTGTACACACCACATCATCATCAGCGAATAACCGCAGGTTGCCATCAACCCTGTCTGCCAGATCATTTTAGTATATAGAAAACAGCAAAGGTCCTCTCACCCTTCCCTTTGCACTCCTGATGTAATCCCTGTCTCTGATGAACGCTCACCGACGACAACACATTGGGTTCTATCACTTAAGAAGTCTTCGAGGCAGTCACGTATCTGGAAGCCTATTCCGTATGCACGTTACCTTCGTTAACAGTCTGCAGCGGAGTACCGCATCGAATGCTTCTCGGATATCTAGAAACATGAAATGTGCCTATTGCTCTTCATCCTCAGTTCGCAGTATATCATGTGCAAGTTTGGTTCCGGACGAACGATGCTTTATAAAGTCGTGCTGGTTCGTGGACATGAGCTTTTCGGAACTCAAAATATGTCCTAAAATTCTGCAGCAAACCGATATTAATGATATTGGTGTGTAAGTTTTCGGGTCCCTTCTTCTATCCTTCTTACACACAGGAGTCACCTGCGCTTTTGTCCAGTCGCTTCGCACTTTTCGCTGGTCGAGACACTCGTGATAAATGCAAACAAAATAAGGGGACACTGCAGTAGAGTACTCTTTTTGACACCGAATTGGGATTCCATTCGGACCTGGTGACTTATTTGTGTAACATCCACGAGATAAATTTTAGCTACAGTGCGACGAGAGAAAATTATGCCTCTAACAGTTATAAACATTATCTATTCGACGTATGGAAAAACAGTGAAAACGAATGAAAACGATGATAAATATTAATTTTTTATATAATATTCTATGATGTAATTGGCCATACCGATGTTTATCATACAAAGACAATGATAATTGTAAATTCCTTTTACGATCTGCGTTTGTCTTCCTTTATTTTTACCTTTTGTTGGTTGGCTTTTGTAGGTAGCGGACGCATATCGAACTGAGGTCTGTTAAGAAATTGTAACTATTTGTTAATTAATACGTGAAAATAGAGTTCATTATTATTATAAATATGAGTGAATAATTATTTGTAACTTTAATTCCTCTCTCAGTAAGCATTATCTGTGTTAATAATTTCTTTCCGCTGCAAGGAGGGCAGCCACTGATGATAGCTATTTGTATCGCGTTTTTGTCTGTGTTTTCCTTAGAAACAAATCAAATGTTTGCTTGATGAAGTCTAAATAGTGCACAATACGAAAGTAGATTTTATAGAGTTTAATAAGCATTTTAAATATTTACTTATTTGCTCTAACAATAGAAAGTCTCTATCAATTGTCTGCCGCCATCTTAACAATTATCTCAGCGGCAAATTCAAATTTAAATTACGCAACTCTGCAGAATAAATGCCGAAGGTAATACAAATGTGTAAAATTAAATGTGCACCGGTGGTCCCGAACTCATTTTAATGAAGACGATTCGAATCAGATTGGTTCTTTAAAAACAGTGCTCATAGCACGATTGTTATTACAAACTCTTCTAGCTGACGCATGGAGCCGAAATTAATTACGCACGAGTTGCGAAGAATATTGTTTCAGGTAACATACGTCAGTGCTGCGCGCGGCTGATATTCGGTGGTTTTAATGATCATTTTGCTGATGATAACTGCTTCCATCTTAATCAATAGTTGTATGGAATCTGTTGTATGAACTGTGATTTAGTGACACTTAAACAACTTACAGACAACACTTTAACACGACGTTAACTTGGAGTTCTTTAGCAACTTGATCAAATCTTTAGCTGGGACAAAAATTATTTAGTAATTACTCAATGTAATAAAATAAGATTATCATTTCCATTTACAAATTAGTTAAATACCAAACCACTGAACAAAACACAGCGAACGCCACACTGGCGCCCGACGAGGGGCCACCAATGCACATTTATTCATTTTAATAATTGAAACTGTGATCTATTACAGGTACGGAGTACCAAAACAAACTATTAATCATTGTTTGTTTACTTGTTTCATGAGCATTGACATCTTCCTACCGAACTGCTGAACGAATCTGTATCTGCGCTGGTGCGTGACACACGAGTGACTTCATACAAGCACTGCAGTTCACTACTCTCAATCAACTCAGGTAGGAACAGATCTTCACATCGAATGATTATACAGCAGCACGCTACCAACAATTGCTACAACAATAAAATCGGTACCTGCAGCCATAAGTAGTATTAATTGAACATTCTGGCTGCGAGAATAATATTTTTAAGTGTTATTTGTGTATACGTGTTAGTTATAAGATTAATTTGTGTCAATTGGTGCTTGTCAGTGATTTACATATTTGTTGTGCTGTATCGGTGATAAAATGGTTAAACAAAAGAAAAATAAACCGAATGATCATACTGATGCAGAGATGACATCAGAATCTCAGGTAGAACAATCTACCCATATTTCTGTCGAATTATTAGAAAATTTAATTATGAATGATAATTTAGAAACTGATGTCCCGAGTGATAGTAAAACCGAGGAGATGCCAAAACAAACTGACACTCCTGCATTCAACCAGTTAGGAATTAATGACAATATTTCTTCTGGGCAAGGGGCAGAAGTTAGTAATGCTCAAGCTATGTCCATACAGGATATGCTAACAGGATTATTTGGAAAGTTTACTATTAAAGAGCAGGAGGGTGAAAAACAATGCGAGCTTAAAGAGCAGGAGCGTGAAAGACAACGTCAGCAGGAAAAGGAAAAACGTAGACAGGAAAAGCTTATAGAAAAACAGCAACAGGAGCTCAGGGATCAAGAAAAGGAAAAGAAATTTATGGAAAATATAAACAATATTTTTCTGGAAAGAGATAAAGAAATTGTCCGTAGGATAAATTAAGTGTTGGTCGATCGTGATAATGCTATTACTACCCATTTTAAGCAGGAGATCGATGCAGTAAAAACCACTATTGAACCGTTAACAAACATTCCAGTTCAGGTCAATAGTCTTCAAACTGAAGTAGATAGACTAGAGAACCAATTCAAAGCCTTGGCTACCGCTGTGGAAACAATGCAGGAGGACATTCCCTCTGAAATCCAAAACCAAGTCCGAACAGAAGTAGCCAGGGTAGCTGAGCTCTGAAAATCAAAACTTTGAAAACCTCACAGTATGCAGTAATGAATGACAACACTGGTACTGACAGGGAAAAGATCGCAGATAATCTGACGGCGAATTTTAATGCACCAGAAAGAAGACCAAATTTTGGTAATCAACCGATATTACCAGAGCAATATGTGACACCAAGGGACAATAATAGTGGAATAGAACGTACTTGTAATAAAGTAACCACACCACCTGCGAATGATAGCAATTCCATGCACTTAACTACTTTGCTGCAAGAAGAAAGCCTAATTAAGCATAGACAGTTTCAAATATTTAACGAAGAAAGCAAGAAAAACATACATCCAGTAGTTTTCATTCGAAACTTCAAAAGTGTTCTTCCAAAATTATGGTCGGAAGAACAGAAAATGCAGTTTGTGGTTTCACACATTTCTGGTGATGCGTCGCTCTGGGCATTAAATGCAGCAGAAACTTTCAAGACTTTCCACGACTTTGAGAAGGCTTTCCTTGATCAATTCTGGTCAGCGTCTACCCAAGAGCGACTCCGCAAAATTGTTGACAATGCAGAAATGTACAATCCGAAGTCAGATTCCTTAAGAAAGTACTTTGAAAAATATATTAACATGACCCGGTACTGGGATGAGCCAGTAACCACCAGAGACTTATTGCGAGTGTTAAAAGCTAGATTACCCATACATATTAGAGAAAAATTATTTAATGTTACAGACACCGATCTGAAAGAATTTCTGTCTGTAATTGATTCTCGGGATCTAATGCAAGAATACGCCAGAAAAAATTCTGACGTGATCAGCAATACCAACAGTCCCATTAGAAAAAATTTATGGAGTGGAAATAATGGAAATAGAGGCGAAGGTAGTCCAAAGAAAAATAAAAGTAAAGCTTATAGTAATGGAAAATACAATAAAAATAATAGTAGTAGGAATCCCTACAACCAAAATGTTGGTTATCCTAATAATAATAACAGTAATTATCGAAAGGCCGAAGAACACCAAGAACCGAATGGTAAACACAGGCAGTACCACAATGAAAACCCAAACAAAAACAATAGCAACCGAAAGAGACGAAATGACAACAGGTCAGCCAGTCCATATAAAGATAAGCCTAAAAATATGCGGGGTGACAGTGAATATTGACGACAGCCAGGGCCAAGTCATTGGCAGCCGCAGCAAAATTCTATCAATTCAGGTCAGCCACTAAATTATGTACAGGCTATACCTATACCAAGCAATCAATATCCACCGTGGTGGGATCCAAGCAGGCCTCCTCCGACTGAAAACTTACAAAATGTTAGAATAGTGGAGGTACCTTCGGAAACAAAACAAAATACTCAAAAGCCAACAAACTAATTTCGATCCCAGTAGGCCTTCGCCAGGTGACCGAGGCCAACAATGAAGGCACAAAAAATAAACATGATACGCTATCAGAATGGCAACAGGATCGAAGATGAGCTATATCAGGAACCTGCTGTCTCTGATAAGTCACAAGGGATAATATCCAAGCAAGTGTCACCGGAGCTGTAAATGGTGTGGCAACTACTAATCTGCTTGACACAGGTGCGAATGTATCAGTTATGAGCACGCAAGTTTTCAAGAAGGTATCGGAGATAAGAAGATTGCCGATTTTGCCGGTTGCAAATTGTAAGGTTATAGGGGCACTGGGAAAAAGGCACAGAGTATAAAATACCAGACGCAGGTGGAAGTTTCCATGGGAAATGATCGCTTATTATGCACGTTCCTACTAGTGGATAACTTGTCAGTACCGATGCTTCTGGGTCTTGAGTTCCTTCGGGAAAGGGAAGCTGTAATTGATCTCGCCCGTGGGACATGTGCGCTTAAGTACCAACAGCGACCCATAACATTAATGCTGAATCGGGAGGTCGGTGCGAACCTTCCGCTGATGAGAAAAATGAATCTTTCTCTGAGCAATCAGAAGTTGTTAGTGTTGGATCATAAGCACCCACAGATGTGTCACAAAAAACCAAATAACGATGCACCCAGCAACGTGAGTGACATCGTCACAACAATAGAAGAGAAAGTACAGGAGGCAACTTGCATTAATGCTTCAGAGGCTAGACAATTAACAGAATTATTATCCGGATACCTCGAAGTATTCACTGAACGCCCTGGAATCATAAAAGATTACCAGTATAATATGAAAGTATATCCGCACAAGACCTATTGCAGAGCATCTTACTCGGTCCCCTGGACTAAGAAAAACGAAGTGATACAAAGGACCAATCAGAAGTGCAAGTTCACTGTCCCATAACTCCAAATATAATGTTTATGGTAAAATAATTAGCAGTAATAATTTGATAACATTATGTATGTATTAGTTTATAAGCTTTTATATCAAGTATTACACTGTAATGTTGTTGAATTATTTGAACAAGGAGTAGAGAATCCCCATAATAAATGTATTTTTACTCTAAAAGGGATAAATAACTTGATAAACATTTGAGAGTTGTTGCATTAAATGTGAGGAATTTTACCTTCCTATACGTAGGATAGAAATGATTAAAATGCTTAACTGATATATTTGTTCGTGTGTAAGAATGGACATAACAAAAATATTTTCATAAGATTGAGTCATGTAGTCCCACACACGTAGTGAGTGTTGGTGGTGTGTGAGCTGCGTGACCGAGAAAAAATAAATAAATAAATAAATAAGAAATAAAATAAACTGCTTTCACCACTAATGAAGCGAAATCTGAATGTGTACTGATTTACGTACACGGTTTCATTACGAAGTCATTTAAAATGTTCTTATGACCAACATTCCGGTTAGATAAACCGAACATGGACATCTGTCCTAAAAACATGGTAAATAACAATCCCAATAAAAAAATAAAAAATAAAAAATAGAAATATATAAATACTTGTATCTGTAATAAAAATGGAAATGTACTGTTATCTGGACAGTTCAGTAATGATCTCATGGTCAAGATAATGTAGCAGATTCTGAAAGTTTTATATTGTCTCATGTTCATGTGACAGTGTAAAATTTTAAATTTTGTTATTCAGTCATGGTAATATGAACTTGTGTGCAAGTGTACCAGACCTCATTACTTGAAAAGTGTCATTTGCATATAGATTGTCTGTTAAGTACTATGGAAAACTACTGACAGCAATCAGAACAGTGAAACGTGTTTCGCAGGAACTAGTGGACGCGTGAAGAACTGTGTTTTACATTGTAAATAATGATGAACAGTGATAAAAACTGTGATCACGTAACCTTATGAACGCTCTTGGAGTGTCAAAGTTAGCAGCAACGCTATGAATGTTGAGTACTGTTGACTGTATTAATAATTAATTTGAACTGATGGCCTTTAGTAGTTTGATATGAAGCGTCTCCGCATGCCAAATTTAATGTGACAGACTGTACAGCCAGCCGCGCGGCAAAACAGTAATGCAACGTTGGCTACGCAGCGCTTCGCGAAATTATTTACATTCCGCTTAAGTAAACGAAGCACACTACGGGTACTTGTATGATTAACGGTGCAGTGTTCAAAATGTGCATATTGAGATAAACTTACTTGTGAATCACTACATTGTGTTGAACAGTGTCAAAATACAGAACATACTCCAAGAACAGTCTAATTCCATCCGTGTGAATGCGAGTGAAATGGACACTAATAGACTTTTCCACAGGCTGAGAATAGTAATTATCTCGTCACTGATGCTTATATTTTGACATTTCATGTGCCCGTCTTAAACTGAGGGACGTGGGAAAGGAGAAGCAAGACCTGCTGCAGCGCGACTTCTGGCCAGCAGCAGATCCAAACCACGACGCAGCCGACGGCAACCGACGCCCCACCGACTCGGCCGGGGGCGGTCCAGCAGCAGCCACTACCTGTCTGCGGTCCAACGGCTCGACACGAGGGCGGTCTTACGACGTCAGCAGCAAATTCTTATGACATTCGATAAATGAGTGACTTTGCAAATTGTTATGATATACCACAATGAAAAAACAATCATTATCTCAGATGCTTACAACAGAGTCATAAATTTGCATTTTCCAGCATATTTTATTACAGTCATATCAAGACTGACTGTTAAAAGTAGGTGTCTGTATTTTCTTGAAGCCCCTTGGACGGTTTTATTCCCGGTTTTCCGAGTCCAGTGAACCCAAATGGGGGGGAGGGGGGGGGGATAAGTAAATCCGGGAAGTATCCGCAGCAATTTCCGAGATAATACAGTCACTGAAGTCATTTATAGTACTCGATTCACTATAATTTTATCATGTCTAAAACAACATTGAAACTAAATATTTGCATCTTGAGAGTAGCAAATCTACGTGGATTACGTGGACCGATAAAAAAAATACAATAGATAAACTAATATTTTTTCTCTCAGCCCAAGGGGCATTGTAACATCCACGACATAAATTTTAGCTACAGTGCCACGAGAGAAAATTATGCCTCGAACAGTTATAAACATTATCTTTTCGACGTATGAAAAAACAGTGAAAACGAATGAAAACGATAATAAATATTAATTTTTTATGTAATATTCTATGATGTAATTGACCATATCGATGTGTATCATACAAAGGCAATGATAATTGTAATTTCCTTTTATGATCTGCGTTTGTCTTCCTTTGTTTTTACCTTTTGTTGGTTGGCTTTTGTAGGTTGCGGATGCATATCGAACTGAGGTCTGTTAAGAAATTGTAACTATTTGTAAATTATTACATGAAAATAGAGTTCATTATTATTATAAATATGAGTGTATAATTATTTGTAACTTTCTCTCTCAGTAAGCATTATCTGTGTTAATTATTTCTTTCCGCTGCAAGGAGCGCTGCCATTGATGATAGCGATTTGTATCGCGTTTTTGTCTGTGTATTCCGTAGAAACAAATCAAATGTTTGCTTGATGAAGTCTAAATAGTGCACAATACGAAAGTAGATTTTATAGAGTTCAATAAGCATTTTAAATATTTACTTATTTGCTCTAACAATAGAAAGTCTCTATCAATTGTCTGCCGCCATCTTAACAATTATCTCAGCGGCAAATTCAAATTTAAATTACGCAACTCTGCAGAATAAATGCCGAAGGTAATTCAAATGTGTAAAAATAAATGTGCACCGGTGGTCCCGAACTCATTTTAATGAAGATGATTCGAATCAGATTGTTTCTTTAAAAACAGTGCTCATAGCACGATTGTTATTACAAACTCTTCTAGCTGATGTATGGAGCCGAAATTAATTACGCACGAGTTGCGAAGAATATTGTTTCAGGTAACATACGTCAGTGTTGTGCGCGGCTGATATTCGGTGGTTTTAATGATCATTTTGCTGATGATAACTGCTTCCATCTTAATCAATAGTTGTATGGAATCTGTTGTATGAACTGTGATTTAGTGACACTTAAACAACTTACAGACAACACTTTAACACGACGTAAACTTGGAGTTCTTTAGCAACTTGATCAAATCTTTAGCCGGGACAAAAATTATTTAGTAATTACTCAATGTTATAAAATAAGATTATCATTTCTATTTACAAATTAGTTAAATACCGAACCAATGAATAACACAACGAACGCAACATTGGTTTTGAACTCTTCATTCGGCTCTCTACGCCAGGGAAGCTTATTACTAGGTTACCCATGTGGTAGTCTGTACGATGGTCAAATGACGGTACGTTTGGATGATTCTCCTGCGTTTCTTAAACGTGGAATTTATAACTTCGGCCTTTCTTTCGCTATTTTCTACTGCCAAACCACACTGCTCAACGAGAGATTCGAAGGAAGCCTTATACCCAAAGGGTTCGACTTGTCATATACTTATCTGGTGTAGTTAATGGTTAGTTTAAAGAATGGCATAATGACATTCCTGTCACCACTCCATTAGCCTCGCTGTTCAAATTCCCTAACTGTATTTGATTGTATATACACCACTGGCCATTAAAATTTCTACACCAAGAAGAAATGCAGATGATAAACGGTTATTCATTGGACAAATATATTATACTAGAACTGACATGTGATCACATTTTCACGCAATTTGAGTGCATAGATCCTGAAAAATCAGTACCCAGAACAACCACCTCTGAGGCAATAATGGCCTTGATACGCCTGGGCATTGAGTCAAATAGAGCTGGGATGCCGTGTACAGGTGCAGCTGCCGATGCAGTGACTGGCGTATTGTGATGAGCCAGTTGCTCGGCCACCATTGACCAGACGTTTTCAGTTGGTGACAGATCTGGTTCAAAAAATGGTTCAAATGGCTCTGAGCACTATGGGACTTAACAGCTATGGTCATCAGTCCCCTAGAACTTAGAACTACTTAAACCTAACTAACCTAAGGACAGCACACAACATCCAGCCATCACGAGGCAGAGAAAATCCCTGACCCCGCCGGGAATCGAACCCGGGAACCCGGGCGTGGGAAGCGAGAACGCTACCGCACGACCACGAGATGCGGGCGACAGATCTGGAGAATGTGCTGGTCAGGGCAGCAGTCGAACGTTTTCTGTATCCAGAAAGGCCCGTACAGGACCTGCAACATGCGGTCGTGCATTATCCTGCTGAAATGTAGGGTTTTGCAGGGATCGAATGAAGGGTAGAGCCACGGGTCGTAACACATCTGAAATCTAACGTCCACTGTTCAAAGTGCCTTCAAAGCGAACAAGAGATTACCGAGACGTGTAACCAATGGCACCCTATTCCATCACGCCGGGTGATACGCCAGTATGGCGATGACGAATACTCGCTTCCATATTGCGTTCACCGCGTTGTCGCCAAACACGGATGCGACTATCATGATGCTGTAAACAGAACCTGCATTCACCCGAAAAAATGACGTTTTGCCATTCGTGCACAAAGGTTCGTCGTTGAATATACACCACCGCAGGCACTCCTGTCTGTGATGCAGCGTCAAGGGTAACCGCAGCCATGGTCTCCGAGCTGATAGTCCATGCTGCTGCAAACGTCTTCGACTGTTCGTGCAGATAGTTGTTGTCTTGCAAACGTCCCCATCTGTTGACTGAGGGATCGAGACGTGGCTGCACGATCCGTTACAGCCATGCGGATAAGATGCCTGTCATCTCGACCGATAGTGATACGAGGCCGTTGGGATCCAGCACGGCGTTCCGCATTACCCTCCTGAACCCACCAATTCCATATTCTGCTAATAGTCATTGGATCTCGACCAAGGCGAGCGGCAACGTCGCAATACGATAAACCGTAATCGCGATAGGCTACAATCCGACCTTTATCAAAGTCGGAAACGTGATGGTACGCATTTCTCCTCCTTACACGCGGCATCACAACAACGCTTCACCAGGCAACGCCAGTCAACTGCTGTTTGTGTATGAGAAACCAGTTGGAAACTTTCCTCATGTCAGCACGTTGTAGGTGTCGCCACCGGCGCCAACGTTGTGTGAATGCTCTGAAAAGCTATCAATTTGCATAATACAGCATCTTCTTCCTGTCGGTTAAATTTCGCGTCTGTTGTACGTCATCTTCGTAGTGTAGCAATTTTAATGGCCAGTAGTGAGTATAGAAAGTACTTTAATGGATTAGGCAACCTGAGGATGGAGAGTAATTGCCGAAACCGGCGATGTGATTGTTTTCTGCCTATCTAAGTAAGCTTGACGTAATAAATTATTATACAGACAAAACGTATTCGTCCAGCACAAGATGAATCTGTAAAGCAGAACTCATAACACCGAGCGAGGTGGCGCAGTGGCACTCTGGACTCGCAGTCGTGAGGACGATGTGTCAAAATCATCGTCTGGTTAGGTGTAATTTTCCTACATCACTCCTAGCGAATGCCGGGATGATACCTCCGAAAAACTTACGATCATTTTACTTCTTCATGCTTTAGTAATCCGACCTTGTACTCCGTTTCCCCGCTGTCGACGGGACGTTAGGTTTTAATCCTGCTTTCTTCTTTTTCAACTCATCACACTCGAAACAGTATTGTTCGATCTTTGAAGCCAATGTCCTAATTTAAATTTCGTAAGAAAATGAAACGCCTACAGGTGCCCTTATGATGTCATTTATTCTACGGCTACCAGTTAAGGCGCTTCAGTGCATCATCTTCAGGACTTAGCTAGTTCTCAAGGTGTTAACACCGTCCTCATACGCGATGTATATGTGGCCAACATAACTAGATTACACAGACTATAAGTGTGGTGATGTTTCTCCGATCATCAACTTCGTAATCCAGTTATGTTGTCTACTGATACATCGTGTATACGGATGGTGTTAATCCCTTCAGCACCAGCTGCGGCCTGAAGATGGGGCACTGAGGCGCCGAAACTGGTAGCCGTAAAATAAGTGATTTGACATGGACGGCTGTAGGTATTTCAATTTCTTATAGTAGTGAATGGCCTTAGTCCCACAGAGATACGGTCACAAGGAGGGACACACAAAATTTAAATTCCTTCTGTGCTTTTCCGAGTAAACCGGTCCTTTTCGCTTCACTTTGCGAAAGTTTTATCATCTCCGAAACGTCATCGTAACAGTCAGATTGTGTTACCAGTGGGTCATGTCTTGGTGCCTGGAAGGGGTATTTCAGGGCAGAAACAAGGTTGATATTATATTAAAACAGAGGTCCGGTTTCAAAAGTAGAGGCAAATTCTGAAGATGTTAATGGTACTGAAACTTCAATATTAGCTCAGATGTATAATGAAGTCGTGGACCAGAACCATTGACGAAAGTAGTTCACCCAAATATATACCTGGGTGTTGTGGATTTGGAGGCCGGCCGGGGTGACCGAGCGGTTCTAGGTGCTTCAGTCTGGAACGGCGCGACCGCTACGGTCGCAGTTTCGAATCCTGCCTCGGGCATGGATGTGTGTGATATCCTTAGGTTAGTTAGGTTGAAGTAGTTCTAAGTTCTAGGGGACCTATGACCTTAGAAGTTAAGTCCCATAGTGCTCAGAGCCATTTGAACCAAATTTTTTTTTTATTTGGAGCTGATGGGGGCTTGATTATAAGTCAGAAAAAATGGCTACATCTCAGCTGATCAGTCATGGTAGAAGAACTTCAGAAGTGTCTCAAATGACGGAAGTATCTCACTAGACTAGAAGTAACTGCCTCAGCTGGTTAGTCCGGTATTACACTATCATATTTCTTTGTCAAAGTTGACATGACACATAATAATGTCAATGAATTGACAGTGTAATTGCGAACTTCATCAAATCTCGCCTTCCGTCAAAGAAATATGATCAAATCTAGAGCCTCGCCATGGATTTGATCATAAAAGTCGTTCGTCCTCTGTTTACTGCAATGTGAAATGTAACCGCTTGGAGCGCTGGCTTCGTTACAGATATTTGACGCCAATGTTCTATGCGAAAGAAATTTTACGAATACTTGATCATATTCCTTTGTCAAGGAAATATGGTAGTGTACTACTGTCTTTAGGTGTTCGGACAGGTGGTGTGCCTCAGGGCAGCTGTAGCCGCGCCGCCTTGTATGCCTTGACACGTCAGCTGCATTCTTGGCGGTCCGGGAAGCGCAACGGCGCGAGCCGGCTCGCAGATGGTTGCCAGTTAAGCCGGCGCCCCTCTCCATTAGGTAGAGTGGGGAGCTACATGGAGGCTCACACGCTGCAGCTAACTTAAGGGGCCAGCCCCTCCTGCGACGAAGGGGAAGGTGCACCTGAGTGTACAACGTTTTCCCGTACTGGATGAAACCAAAATTCAGAGATGACCGAGAAGTGAAACATGATCACAGAGCAACAGCGAAGCTCGGGTTGTAAAGGTCACAATGATAAATCAATTGGAGCGAATAGCTCAAAATTTACACAGAATAAATGTGAATATTTTCCGTGTGGCCTTTATTAGATGTGTTTATTTACGAGCGCGACTTCAAGGAACAGCAGTAAAAACATAAACCACTTAAAGACCAGTTATTGAATAATGTATTCTGAAAATTGTTATGTAAAATATATTACAGTTTTAAAACAATCAGGTCTTTCTTCTTCTCCATGAAGAGGGTCCATGAATAGATATTCCATTTAAGATGGCTCACGAGGTCCCACGTTCGATTCCCGGCTGGGTCGGGGATTTTCTCTGCCCGGGGACTGGGTGTTCGTGTTGTCCTCATAATTTCATCGTCATCATCATTATTCGTGAGAGTGCCTGGATTGGACTGAGTAAAAATTGGACTGTGTAAGAATTGGGAATTTACACGGGCGCTGACGACCACGCAATTGAGCACCCCACAAACCAAACATTATCATCTATTTAAGAGGACACTGCCCTCGCACCAACCAAGTTTACATGTTCCATATTCATACTGATTCAATATAATTGTGTAAAAGAACGTAAAGCTTCACTAAAACGAGGAAATAATGACAAACGAGATGTCTAAGTTTGAAATGACTCAACAACTTCACAGTTGCATTGCTTACCGTAAGAAATACCATCAAATTCGTGTTACATGCACACTTAACTTTCACATGCACGCTTAACTCCACCAGGGGAGAGACGTTTGACAACTAAACTTCTACGAACGTGCTGGATACCTCGTACTACCAAAGCTCATATCTGTAGTGTCAGAGAAACATTTATTTCCTAATTTCTGTGTTATATATTAAATTAATTCACTGTAGCGTAAAATTTTCTTTAAAAACTGTTCCACTTCTAAGAGGGAACAAAGAGAAGGACTACAAGGAATATATTTTATGAAACTATTGACACCAATGATTAGACTCGTTCATACATATTCTTTGGTGCAGGACGATTTAGCATCCTGTTTATGAATATGCGCCTCAATGGCATAGTGCAAAATCTGTGAGCGTAAAATGCAAACATTCGTTACAAAATCGAAACATGTGTATCAGTAAAATCCTCAATTAAAACTGTAAAACAAGGAATTGAGAAAATTGTTTCATGAAGCTACTTGTCTAATGATACGAAATAGAACAGATTAGAGAAACGTTGGACGCGCCTTTTAATGATGCTCGATATCATGAATAGCAAATGAGGTGCCTAATTAGAAGTTTTATACTTCTTGGTGTAGATGATAGAAATATATCAAGGCCACAATTGACTGTACGTTCTGCATTTTCAGTCAAATACCCCCTACTACCCCTTAAAATTCTAGTATTTTAACTTGAACATTTAATAAATTTCAATCGGCACCTCATTTCCTGTACATGAAGTCGAGTAACTTCAAACGTACGTCAAAATTTTCTTTAATCTATTTTATTTCTTATATGTAGAATCATTTCAAAACCATTTTGGACTTCGCTAGCAATTGAATGGGTCTCCGTCCGCATTTGCCGATCGCTGTTCCAAAATATTTCACTAGTCTTTTATTTTCAATTTTTTCAGTTTGCTTTATTTTCATATTTTTTCAGAAATAAAGTCGCCGAGCGGTTCTAGGCGCTACAGTCTGGAAGCGCGCGTCCCCTACGGTCGCAGGTTCGAATCCTGCCTCGGGTATGGATGTGTGTGATGTCCTTAGGTTAGTTAGGTTTAAGTAGTTCTAAGTTCTAGGGGACTGATGACCTCAGCAGTTAAGTCTCATAGTGCTCAGAGCCATTTGAACAATTTTTTTTCAGAAATAAAAGAATGAAAAGATAAATTTTTTACACCTCACTTGTCTTCCTGTGGTCACTGCTCTCTAAATGTACTACATTTAGTACCTGATTCAAAGGAAGGCATTTAAAAAATCGAATATCGTACCAGTGCAACTTTTTGTACGCAAAATAACAACACCTGAAAGCGATGAAGTTTTTTACACCTCACCTCCGTAGCTCTTTGCGAATTATTACACACTTCCCTCAAATCACTAATCACACTTTTCTTGATTCCACTGACTGCTTTCAAGCAAATAAATCTTTTTTTGCTAGGCTACACTGCCGGAAAACGAAATTAATACACCTTTTTAGAGGTTTCCAGTTCGCTCAAGATTTATTGTTGCAACAATGCATATCGAGTATATGAAATGATTGAATTTATAGACCAATAGCGTAAGAGGTTCTGAGGTACCAGGTATCGACCCTTGCTGAAACAGCCATATTAGTAGGTGGTGTAGCTTCCACGGGTGGCAGTGCAGCCTCTGACTTTGGCATCCAGTCGAAGTTAGGGATGGTGAATGCTTTCCTGGGATACGTTATACCACGCATGCTCGACCTGTTCACGTTGTTCTGTAAGAGTTGTTGGTTGACGAGTCGCACATGTCACTTCTCGTTCCTTCATATCTCACACGTACTCAACTGCAGACAAATCCGGGGATGGTGCTGGTCAAGGAAGTTGCTTCACGTTCAGTTTCATGGGCAGTGTGTGAATGAGCATTATCCAGTTGGAACAACACATCACCTTCCTGTCGCATAAAGGGCGAAAGTACAGGTCTAAGAACGTTCTAAATACAACGATAGCTGGTTAGCGCACCTATACAGAAACACCAAAAATGAACGAGAGTTGTAGCTTATCGCACCCCACACCCTATAGCCTGATGCTAGACGAATTCACTCTACGAGACAGCGCTCACCAGGTCTACGTAGTACAAGCAAATGACCACCACTTGAGTGCAGGCAGAATCTGCTTTCGTCGCTGAAGACCACGGGGCGCCTTTCCATGTTCCTAGATATCTTCTGGCGCCAACAGTCGAGTCGTGCACGTCGATGCTGTGGCGTGAGTGGAAGACAGGCCAGAACTGTGCGTGCCCGTAGTCCCATTGCTAATAACCGGATCACAACAGTTCGCGTTGGCATGTCTGGGCGCCCAAGCCCTCCTATCTGTGCTGTGGTAGCAGAGCGATCTGCCACTACCTCTCTTGCTGTACGACGATCCTGATGGGCATCTGTGCTCTGTGGAGGTCAAGAACCTCGTCTACGCGTGGTGATAATGTTAACTTGACCACTGATTCCAGCAACGTTGCACAACTGATGCAGCACGTCAAACCTGTGTGCCATTCCAGAATGAGATTTTCACTCTGCTGCGGAGTGTGCGCTGATATGAAAATTCCTGGCAGATTAAAACTGTGTGCCGGACCGAGACTCGAACTCGGGATCTTTGCCTATCGCAGGTAAGTGCTCTACGAACTGAGCTACCGAAGCACGACTCCACCCCCCCCCCCCTTCCTCACAGCTTTAATTCCGCCAGGACCTCGTCTCATACTTTCCAAACCCCACAGAAGCTCTCCTGCGAACCTTGCAGAATTAGCACTCCTGGAAGAAAGGATATTGCGGAGACATGGCTTAGCCACAGCCTGGGGGATGTTTCCAGAATGAGATTTTCACTCTGCAGCGGAGTGTGCGCTGCAGTTGCCCGCGAAAGGCAAACGTTCTGAGTTCGAGTCTCGGTCCGGCACACAGTTTTAATTTGTGTGCAATTTTCGGAAAGGATTATCCCGCCAGTTGGAAGGCCACTATTTGAAATCTTTCAAACTCTCTCAGTTGGCTGTAGGAAGCACGAGTGTGCCTATGTGACATGGTTGCCTGCTTCATTCATACCTTTGCATCACACTGAGCCTTCTGGCTGTGAGTATTCCCTATTAAAGGGCAGACACAATGCCGCGCTGTTAGCTGAGCCACTACTTTATCAATAGTCCCCCAGGATCAGGATCAAAAACCTATTTTCAGCTGTGCTAATTTTTTATCCCAGCAGTGTATGTGCTGGTCAGTTTGATGCTTCATTTGCCCATTCGCCACTTTTCGTTTGGTGGTGAGAAATCGGACAAAAATCCATTCTATAGCTACTGGAGAGTTTTGACTTCAACAATATATTTAACTAAAATAATACATTATCTGAAAGCTTGTCAAATTGAGTCGACGTATGTGGTGTCCGACACCGAAATTAGAGTCGTAGAACTACTTTTTTTATTGTAATTTACACAAAATGTCATGAATGTCAAAATGGAGAAATTCAAATAAAGGTTTGGAAACAGTACCATTGAGGCTGAAGGCAACAGTTGACGTTGGGTGCTATGTGTCCAGTGCCAAATGATCAGAAATTTTTTTTGTACATTTATTGTTGAGACCTACTGCGACTCTTCAATCTGATTGTAGTCAGAAATAGTCACAAAGTTCTGTACAACTTTCTAGGTTCGGGTGTCGTCACACAAGGTTGACGTGAAAGTGGCACACCCGCAAAGGGTTGCTGCATCGACAGTCTTCGTCCGTGAGTCCTGGTGGTGCCTAAAGTCTGTTCATGGTTGTGGAATGTGGCGGAGTTTATGCCACTACATTTCCCCCCTGCTTAGAATAATCCAACCCACTCAATTGCTTTTTAAGACTCTAGATGCAGCTGATACATTTACCACTGTTTCTACACTTTCATTCTACTGCACGAATTTGGAGTAAACATTTCTTGCATAATTTTTCTGCTTCCTGTTTCCTTCTTCTTTTATTGCATTATGTACACTATCCTACTTTGTGATAGAGCTTCTGGTTCCCGTCCTTTACTTCCCATTTGAGTAACTTTACTTCACTCAGTGAGGGTGAATCATTTCTTCACTGAAGGGAGCCGGCCGGTGTGGCCGAGCGGTTCTAGGCGATTCAGTCTGGAACTGCGCGACCGCTACGGTCGCAGGTTCGAATCCTGCCATCCTGCCTCGGGCATGGATGTGTGTGATGTCCTTAGGTTAGTTAGGTTTAAGTAGTTCTAAGTTCTAGGGGACTGTTGACCTCAGATGTTAAGTCCCGTAGTGCTCAGAGCCATTTGAACCCCAAAGGGAGATAAGGGTGGAATTTGGACACATCTATGTCGGAGGTGGTAGTACATGATTCATACCGTTATCAGAATTAAGGAGGACGCTGATGTGGAAACTACTATGATGATGAGTCAGTGCTTACATTCGGTCTGATATTTTTTCACACAGTCAAGCAGGTGTTCCACCATCAAGCGGCTATTTTGTACAACTATCGCCTGAGACAGCTAAGCAAGAAGAGTCAAGTCTAGTGAGTGATTTAAGTAAGTTTGGTTTTCCTCGGGCAGTATCTCAAAGGGTACCTCTGGCTGGTACAGTAAAGACTAGCTGGCGTTTGAGGTCGTGGTTCAGTGATAGTGGTGGGTAATTGCAAAGGAGGTCCTGAAATGTCGCATGTGGTACCGTTTATCCCTGCATTTCTGTTCACGGTACACAGCTAAAATGACCTCGATTGTAGCAGGAGTTACTGATGTCTACCGGTTTTAGTACTGAAAGCACCCACTTACCATACCTTTCTGAAAGAATTCGGCTTCACTTGCGAACCTCCGTGGGACGTCGGTCATGCCCTTCTTGCAGTGAGACAGACTGACTCTGTAACTCTGTGTATCCGTTTTGTGGTGCAGACAGTGACTTGCCCAGTTCGGCACTACAGTAATCCTATTTTGGGCAACAGTGCTTGAGACTTCCTCACATTCTTGACCATTCTGCATGAGTGGATCGACATAGACGACGTCGCAATAAGGCTTAACATACACGAACTCACTCTTTTTACCACTTAATGTTGCAAGACAGCACAACTATTTCTGCACAAAACACGTACTTATACAAACAATAAATGTACAGGACCCGGTAAATCGATGTTTCCTTCTAAACAAAATTAGACGCACTAAGATTCCACTAACATTGTACATTATGTTTCATCTAAAAACTCTTTCAATCTCTCACCTAAGCAAAATATTTCCATTACACTCACTTGTGACAGCAAGACATATACCATAATATATTGTCACAAAGGTCACCTCGTTTCATTTTCGTCGTTTTACCCCTGAAGTAAGGCGCTTTCGATCGCTACTGCCCACTAATCCTCAATAACTAATAATAAAACACAAAAATTCGCTCGAAAACTCATCTCTTGGTCGCAAGATGTGTGCATATATTGGAACAACTGTCGGTACATCCCGCTTCACTTTCTGAGTTTTATCTTTCTTTTTCGTATTTGGTCCAGTCACTTACCTCGCACCTTTAGAAGGTGCTTCCAGAAATTGAGGCACTGTTTCCAGTTCGCCCTGAAATTGAGGAATTCTCCCTGCATGCACCACTCGGCTTCAGGTTGGATATTGTGGTCGACGTTAATCAGAGATGTAATTTCCACTGCCTGATAAGGCCCTTGGTAAATTTAATTATTAGTTTTTCTTTTCAGCACGTAACTTTTAGATAACATTACCCACTGTCTGACGTGGCATTTAGGCAATTTTTCTATGCTCTTGTCGGTTCCTTCATGCTATTCTAGAGCCATTTTGTTAATCTTTTTAGCCTGGTGCCATGTACCTTTTAAACTTTTATCAAAAGTTTCGAATGGAGGACATATCTCTTCCTGGGGTAGGTTGCACAATTCGAATGGCAGGGCTTTACTGGGCCATAAACAACCTCATATGGTGATACACCCACATTTTCGTGGATCTTCGAGTTACACGCTGCTAGTACCGACGGATAAACTGATAGTACCTATGGTAGTAAGGCGTTCCAGTCTTTCTGGCTAGTATTGAAGTAATAATGGAAAATTTTCCTTACTATGTGGGCATCTGTTTGTGGGTGTAGTGCGTTATTTCGTAACTCCTTTATGTGTAATAGTCGATAAAACTGGTTCAGTAACTCGGACATAGAGTTACTTCATTTGTCAATTATTGTGACAACAGGTCTTCCAAACTTCAATAAGCAGTGGTTATCAAAAACCCATGCCACCATTTGTGCCCGATGGTTTGGTTTGGTGGGAGGAGCAAGTAAACGTCAGAAATGATCAATTACAGTGAATATACATCCATTCCCTGCTGGTCCTTTTGCAAAGCGACCAAAAATGTCTGTTAAGATCATTTGGAGTGACCTATCGACATTAGGTAATCTTTGCTCAAGTCTCATCTCGACTCTCAAATGTTTACATAATGCTCTACATGTTGACTCCTTTTCAACTACCAATAATATTCCAGGATGCAGTGCAGAGTGGCACATGGTCCAATGTGCTCAGCCAAAATAGAGTCGTGAGCCTGTCTCAAAGCTTCGTTATGCAAACTTGCTGGCACCACTATGAGATGGCTTTACCTAGTTTTGTTGTACAGCACACTGTGTTAAAAGTTGAACTACGTTTGTCTTATGAACTGCTGACAAAACGGGCCAGTGGCCCGAGCTCTGCGTTGTTCTTTTACATCTGTATTTCCGTGGATTTTTTTGGACGATGTACAACCTCAGAATCAAATTTACTTATCTGTTGAGTTCAGCAGGTCAAACAACTAGTGGGATCTTTTAAACTCAGGAGCTACTTCACTGCTCCGTCATCCGCTATGACCCTAAAAAACGTCACGCATCCAGATATCAATGAAGTAGATGATGCCATAAATTAGCATGAGCATTTCCTGCCGGCCGGGGTGGCCGAGCGGTTCTAGGGGCTACATCTGGAACCGCGCGACCGCTACGGTAGCAGGTTCGAATCCTGCCTCGCGCATGGATGAGTGTGCTGTCCTTAGGTTAGTTAGGTTTAAGTAGTTTTATGTTCTAGGGGACTGATGACCTCAGAAGTTAAGTCCCATAGTGCTCAGAGCCATTTGAACCAGTTGAGCACTTCCTCATTTCCTTTTTGGTAGTTAAATAGTTCTTTTCCGCCTTATTGCGCTGTGTAAAAGAATAGGCCATTGGTTTGTAGACCCCATCTTTGTTTACAAAGTGTGGCGTATATTTGTAATATAGTATGACAGAAAAAGGAACTTTTGGCCACTGGAGTCAGCCTAAAGTCGAAACACAACACACACGTCACATTAGCACAAATAAATTCAACTAATGATGGAGGTTTCAACCTTTGAAACACATTGCGGAAATTTATGAAATGTTGACTGATAACAGTAAACTTGTTATTTAATTTACTATTGATTGTTATGGCCTATATATCTGTTGGGTCAAAACACAGCCTAGATCATGGCCGCTTGAGTCGCACACTAATGTAATCTGTCTTCGATAGTCAGAAAAAGTGAGGATGGGACCGGTGGCCTATAAATTTTTTAATCGCTCAGATGCTGCTTTACGATCTGAAGTCCAGTGAAACTTTACACCTGTTTTTAATAAATGTATATATGTGCAACGGGTTTTGCTCCATCCACAAATTTAAAATTAATTTTCTATAGAAGTTAATGATCCTGAGATATGCATTGCGAAGTGTTCAGAAATCCTTTACGGCTTGTGCAAGTCGTGAATTGGTTAACACACCATCCTGACCAATATCATGGCCTAAATTGTGGACCTCCTATAACACGAAGTGGTACTTTTCTAATCAAAGTATCAGTTGTGCTACAAGTATCCGATCAAAACCCCCGACAGACGCAGCATGTTCTCTTACATGCCCTTGGAGAATGCAGTGATGTTGTCCAGATAGACCAATCATTTTTTCGGTTTCCGACCGCGTAGCACTCCATATAACAAGAGTTGGAAAGTCGCTGGTGCATTTTTCAATCCTACTGTTATCCAACGACACTGGTAGCGACCAACGATGTTGGTCGTGACCGTATCGAACGGAAAACCTTGTTTTATGTCGATCCTCCATTGCTACCTCTGATTGATGGTATCTGCTTCTTAAATCGTTAGTAGTAAAGTCACAGCGTTGCCCAGATTGTTTAAGGTCTCTATAATGTTTGGCACTAGGTAAGCGTCTGTGATAGTCTGATGGTTGACAATCAATAGTCGCAGTATACCGTATAAGCCTTCTTACCATCTGAGAACTTCTTTGGAACGATGATGACAGATGCTGCCTAGAGACTGTGCTTTCACCTCTAACTCAGTCCCCGACCTGTTGACCAAAAGACTCCTCTCTCACTACTTGTGTACGATTTGGGGCTTGATATGGCTTTTGTGCACAGGCAGTTTGTTCCCTCTAGGAATTCTGTGTTGCATCAGTGGTGTAGCAGGTAATGGTGCAGGTAAGTTAAATAGTTTCGCATATTCCTCCAATAATCTCTCCATGACCTTTGTATCACGTCCTTTCAGGTGCAACATCTTTTCCCTTAGTGCTGGTAATCGACAGAGTGACCTGGCTTGAAATATTCTACCCTCGAAACCCTATTCAACTAATGCTTCTAACACCTCTAAGTTAGCCGTCAGTGCGTCTTTTGATAGCCTCAAGTCTTTTAAACCAAAACTGGCTACACTGACGGGCATCACTCAGCTTCAAAATATTTCCTGCGTAAAGGATACACTACTTCATATGAAATGTAGTGTCTGAACCAGTTCTTCATTCTCTGGCAAGGGCTCTACTATACATACATAATTAACCAAAAGATCATCTCCTACGTTCATACAGAGCATTCGCCCAGGACCTGTCAGTATTATATACCGTGAGTTAAGTCTAAAGGATTGTGTATACAGTTTAATTGGTTCACCTGACGTCTCATTTGTTCGTTGTGACAGTTCGGCAATTTCAGTAGTAAAACCGTGGTGGAATGACGTCCCACTCAGCTTCACTGTGCGCTGTTGCATCTCGACTTTGGTGTGATGTTTACTCAGGTCGAAACAGCATCTATCATCATCGTTCCAGAGAAGTTCTCAGGTGGTAAGAAGTCTCATACGGTTTACTGCGTACGATTATTGAATTTTAAACCAAGAGCCTGCCACAGACGCTTACCCAGTGCCAAACATTACAGAGACCTTAGACAACATGGGACAATACCGCCAAGCACTTACGAAGCAGGTACCACAGATTAGAGGTCATAATGAAGGATCGACATAAAACAGCGTTTTTCGTTGGATATGGGCACAACCAACATCGTTGGTCTCTACCAATACCGTAGGATGGCAATAGGATTGAAAAGTGCAAACTCTTGCTACATGTAGTACTATGGGATCTGTAATCGAAAGATGTATGGTCTATCTGGACAGTATCACTGTATTCTACAAAGACATGTAGGAGGAGCACATGCTGCGTCTGTATGATGTCTTTGATCGGTTACGTGTGGCACGACTGATATTTAGTTGCGACTTTGCATTACAGGAGGTCCACTAGCCCAAGAGTGTCATAGCTTATACTTATAATATTGACAACTTACACACACACACACACACACAAACTAGGAAGTCACTCCTCCCCACTCGTAAATCCAATAATGCTAAACCAAGTGGGTGAACACTATTACCATCCACACCACCTAGTCAAGAACATGATGGTTCAAATTTGTGATACCAAATACACTCGGACTCGACAAAGATTCCTATGATCCTGCAGCCACAAAAACTTACACAACCTTCCCTTTGCACAGACGGTTACACAAATAACTGCCATTGTTTTTGCGCAAAGGTGTCCCTTGGTCACACTTACTGGGAGTGTTGTGTAGTGATCACACCGCCCCGTATTCCATTTCATCTAGAGGCACGAGAGTTAACCCTCATTTCACTTTCCACATGGCTGTGGACATTTTCGAACCGAGCGCCCCACCTGCTTGCACCTTTCACAGTATGGCTTCCTACAAAACAACTGAAAGTGGCCTGGAATCCGAATGTACAACATATGACCTCTGTATTGAAAACCACTCGTTTGTTTAACAGCCTAGACATTAAGTCAGTTTCAGCCAAAGCTACTGCAGTTGCTGGTATTTCGCCCAAGGTCTTCGGAAATTCGGTGTGCCATTTTCGTGATATTTCAGCCAGTGGTTCCCACAAAAATGCATCAATTGCCCGTTGTTCTGCTTCCTATATAATGACCTTACTGACATAGTCACATTCTGTCCATTCATACATACCAGTATGATTTCTCCGAAAAAGCGTAGTATCTATTCCACTTGTTTTTGAAGTATATCATTAATTTGTTCCCGATAACCGCTAGAAATATTCTCTCTTCTGTAATGACCCACCAACGCTTCCCGAAAGTTCGCGAAGGATTGAGCATGCCGCAGCTTCTCACTGTGTATGTTCTAGCGTCCCCTGTTGATTTTAAAAGTACCAAATCAAATGGCTCTAAGCACTATGGGACTTAACATCTGAGGCCATCAGTCACCGAGACTTAGAACTACGTAAACCTTGCAAACCTAAGGACATCACACACATCCATGACCGAGGCAGGATTAGAACCTGCGACCGTAGCAGCATCGGGGTTCCGGACTGAAGCGCCTAAAACAGCTCGGCCACAGCGGCCGCCTTAAAAAAGCCACATTTAACAACTTCTCGCTACTCCAGTTCCCCAACTTCGCAGCCGTGTGCAGTTATCAAAAGAGAGAGAAACTTCTTCTTCAGATTTATAGGATGGTAGGGCTACCAGTTACGCAGTACTAGCAACAAGTGTGCTGGTTACTCACTTCTCCGGAAATATGAATCAGCGCGTTTATGCAGCCTGGTGCCACACCAATAGCGCCGCTCTCGGGTGGGAACTTCTCGTGTTCACACACGAGCGCTCCTGGCCGAGGAGTCGCCCTCAGCCGGTGGATCGCTACTGTTGGACGCCTGGTATGGTACGGGATGTTACGTCTGCAGGACAAGGACACTGTGTGGTTCTGAGTGCCACAGCCGGGTTTGTTGGACCACTAGGTCTTTTCAGTTCGAATGCCGCGTAGACGATTGTATCCTTGCAGTTGCGGAACATTTTGGACAATATTGAGGCTTGCAGTGACTTCGTAGGCGAGTTGAATGAGAAGCGAATCGGAAGCGTGGGTGTTGTTTTAGTAGCTTGTCCTTCCCCTTGGATGTTGCCTGTGTACATTACTACTGACCTTTCTCCATAGTTAAATTGAGATCTGATTCAAGATATCGGTTGTGTGGGTCATCCACTCTCAGGGTCAGGCATCAGGTGTGTTTGGCTAGGTTCGTGGGTGTCTTGCTGAGCAAATTTCTGCATTGGTCAGTTGCTCGTTTAACCTTTAGTTAAATTGTTTACTGTGTGTGGTACAACTGTGTTTTTAAAGTGAATTCCCGTGTGATTTCTACATCATTGTGTCTTGTGTATTTCTTCGTGGACAACGCTGACCAGTACATATGTATAATTCTTCTTGCTTATTAAAGTTTGAAGGCTTAAGGAAATTTAAGTTTCAGTATCATTTCGCGATCTTATTTGCTTTAAGCCATAGAATTACAAGGTGTATAACTTTGCTTCCGCCGTTTGTCGATAGGTGGCGACAACGTTAAGTAGAGGTCGAAAGAAACAGATCGCAGACATCAGGCAGTTAGCTTCGACCTCGGACAATATAACCTCATTCAAACATTAGTCGATTTGTGTCTGCATCATAAAGTTGTTCTTGATTGAAAATGTCAATTCACGAGCTTACTTCTCGTGATTCAATATGAAGAAAACAGGGGCTGAGTCACATCGAATGCTCTCAAGTATGTATGGTAAGGACGCTATTAGTGAAAGAACGTGTCGTGAGAGGTTTCAACGCTTGAAGAACGGTGATTTTAACGTCGTAGACCGGCATGGTGGTGGAAGAGAGAATGTTTTCGAAGATGCAGAATTCGAGACATTTCTGAGTGAAGACTTGCGTCAAACTCAAGAAGAATTGTCACGATTAGTGGGAGTGACACAGCAAGCCATTTCAAAACGTCTCAAGGCTATGGGCATGATTCACAAAGAAGGAACTTGGGTCGCGTGTGAGATAAAACCAAGAGACGTTGCACGGTGTTTGCGCGTTTGAAACAGTTGCTTCAGAGGCAAAAACGGAAGGGATTTCTGCAACGCCTTGTGACCGGGGACGAAAAATGAGTTCACTACGATAGCAGTAAATGCAAAAAGTCGTGGGGATATCCCGGCCATGCTTCCACGTCGACGGCCAAACCGAATATTCACAGCTCCTAGATCATGCTCTGCATTTGGTAGGACCAGCTCGGCGTCGTGTACGATGAGGTGTTAAAGCCAAGTGAAACAATCACAGGTGCTCGTTATCGAACGCAAATAATGCGTTTGAGCAGAGCATTAAAAGACAAAAGGCCGCAATACAGCGAGAGGCACGATAAACTGGTTTTGCAGCACGACGACGCTCAACCCCACGTTGCAAAAGAGATCAAAACGTACTTGGAAACGTTCAAATCGGAAGTTCTACGCCACCCGTCGTATTCTCCAGACATTGCTCCCTCTGTCACCTGCATAGATCAATGGCGCATGGCATGGCTGACCAACACTTCCGATCACATGAAGACATTACAAATTGGATCGATTCTTGGATCGCTTCAAAAGATGAACAACTCTTTCGACGCGAGATTCGTACACTGCCCGAAAGATGAGAGAAAGAAGTGGCCAGCGATTAAAAATACTTTTTATGATACGTGTGTAACCAATTTGTTTCATTAAAGCCATAGATGCTGGGGAAAAAACGGCGAAAGCAAAGTTGAACACCTTGACCTTGTTTAAATTATTTTAGCTTTTAAAGATTTGGAGTTCATCTTAAGGTAATAAATTTTCGCAGACTATTAAAACTCGGAATTAAATATGTTAAGCAAGTTGGAAGATTATGTCTTACAATTGTAATAGCCAGTTGTTTCAATCGTTGTAAACAGTGGGCTTTGTCAAATCGCTTTGCCTTGGGCCTGCTATGGTAGGTTCCAGAGAATAAACTGTTATCGGCGCAATTATAGGCCGGCCATTTATACTGATCTCTGTTTCAGAATACGTTGCTGGTCTTTCACGTTAGCATTTATTACAGCTGACTGCGCATGGTGCAGTGACGTCCTTTCTGCATAAGACGAAGCTGCGTCCGAAGCCCTGCCGCTTCCTACTGGTCTTGCTATATTCAGATTAAGAAAGTTCGGTGCAACTGTGTCCGTGAAACTAACTCAGCTCTCCACTCCTCAACCATGTGCACAAGGATAGGTGGAGACACACTCTAAGTTGCCTCCCCACCCCGTCACCCTTCAAACGATCTACTTCTTTGAAATGCTCAGTCGTCTTCTTGGGTAGTCGGTCTTGTATCAACAAACATTTTATATATTACTACCGTCATAAGAGAAAAATGTACTCAAACGGAAAAGAAAGAAAGGAAAAAAACTGTAGCCACAGAGGCCAAAATTCCTCAAGTCGGCACTTATTTGAATTCTTGTGCTGACTGCCACTGCTGCTGCATAGTTTTCATTACTGCCCTCCGTTACTCCATCATTACAAATCTCCAGCAGTTCTTCTGACACCAAACGTAATAAGTTTTCGTAGGAAAGTGTGGTTGAGTGGCTGCCTGCTCGAGGCGAGTGGTGGTGCAGACGATGTGAACAGTTAGCTCGTTGCAGCAATCATATATGGAGACATAGAGCAGTGTGTCTGTAGCAGGTAGACAGTAGGTTTTGGGCAATGACAGCAAGTTTGGATAGGTGTGCCGCCACAGGCATTCCTTGAAGACGACATACACAATTTTCTGTTTCCTCTGCCTGTGATCGCTGATGTTGGGTACGTCACGACGACAGGGTGGCGGTGTAACCACCGGTGCTCAGGGACATGCGGACTGGCGCCATCTTGTTGGACCTCATCGCATGTCTCAGACCATGTGGAGGCTGGCTGCCAGGAGCCCAGGCAGTCAGTGGTCAGTGGTTCGCATCCCTGAGACGGAGGCTGCATCAGAGGTACGGCACTGCCCGGCAAAAACTGGACGTCATACTGCTATACTGCTACTCAATGCTGACGGGCTGGTCTTGGGGCTACAAATACAACTGTCCAGTGCCGATTTCTATGGAAGAATCGATATCTCGAATAGAGCCAGACAAGAAGGTTGATGCAATGTGTTCCCAACAGTTTAGGGATGCTGCATCAACAGGTCTTGATCCATGTTTGCTGGAGGTGATTGTAGCCGATTTATGGCTGTGGACCATGGTGGAGGTTTATACCATTATGCATGTCAGCACAGAGATATGGGTTGGGAACTATTGAAGTTTCCTTGCGTGGTACGGTCTATAAGATTGGTGAGTGAAAGATGGGTGAAGAAGAGGGAGTGTCACGTTGAGATTGGCTTTAGGCAAAACCGGCGTAAAACTCAAGGTTTTGTTTTCCAATTTAACTGCATGCATGCCATTTGCAAAGATGATTGAGCCTAATTCTTTGTTTTGGAGAAGTAATCAATGGCAATGTAGAACATCTAAGGAGATTGATCTTCAAGAAATAAGAGTACGACGTGACAAACTTTTCAGTCACGACACTTGTTCACAGCGTTACCTGATACATTGGTGAGTGAAATATGCGACCTAAAATTTTACCATTGCTAGCTTAATGTCTATAGGGGCTCTGGTCATGCACAATCGCTTTTGAGCCCAAATATTTAAACAATTATTCATCAGAACCTTTTAATAGCAGCATAACATCTCAGCCAAGGGGATAAATCCATTATAAAGTCGTTAAGCCAGCAGCTAAAAACGTAGATACATAGTAAAAGGTCACAATTAACACAAAGTACAAAGCGCAAAATAAATTCACACAGCAGAAAACTAAAAAGCAAGTAGTAAAACCATCATATTCTTCGGCTAAATCTTAAAATTCATCATCGAAAAATCTAACAGTTGCAGCAAAACCTCAAGTTCATTAAACTTCAGTACTATCAATGACAACCGTGGTCTAGGGGTAGATATACACGTGGTCTAGGGGTAGCATCATTGATTCATAACCAAAACGTATTCTGTCCCTGTTGTAATCCCGCAGCTGTTTAAATTATGGTTAATAAACAGCATTGGTGGGCGAAGACTTCTGGCATAAGAAGTCACCCTTATTCTGCCAACGGCCTTGTCAAAGTGGGCGGAGGAGCGGACAGTTCAGGGCACTCTCTTGTCCTAGGGGTGAGAAACTGCAGCCAAAGGTGGAAGAATCAGCGATGATCAACGACGTGAGGATAAAGAAGACAAATAACGTGTATCCATAGGACATGTGGCCTGTAATTGAAGAAGTGTCGTGATGATCTCTCCATTGGCAAAAGATTCCGGAATAGTTTCCCATGCGGATCTCGAGGAGGGGACTACCAATGGGGAGGTTACCGTGAGAAAAAGATTGAATAATCAACTGAAGGATAACGTTTTACGAGCCGGGACTTGGAATGTCAAAAGCTTGAACATGGTAGGAAAACTAGAAAATCTGAAAAGAGAAATGCAAAGGCTCAATCTAGATATAGTAGGGGTCAGTGAAGTGAAGTGGAAGTAAGACGAGGATTTCTAGTCAGATGAGTATAGAGTAATATCAACAGCAGTGGAATACGGTATAACGGGAGTATGATTCATTATGAATAGGAAGGTAGGGCAGAGAGTGTGTTAGTGTGAACAGTTCAATGATAGGAATGTTCTTACAAGAATTAACAACAAACCATTATCGACAACGATAGTTCGGGTATACATGCCGACGTCGCAAGCCGAAGATGAAGAGGTGGAGATAGTATATGAGGATATTGAAATGGTAATACAGTACGTAAAGGGAGATGAAAATCAAATAGTCATGGGGACTGGAAGGCAGTTGCAGTGGAAGGAGCAGAAGAAAAGGCTACATGAGAATATGAGCTTGGGACAAGTAATGAGAGAAGACTAATTGAGCTATGTAATAAATTTCAGCTCGTAATAGCGAACACTCAAGACTCACAACAGGAGGAGGTTTGCTTGAAAAAGGCCAGATTCTGGAAGATTTCAGTTACATAACGTCATAGTTAGGGATTCCGAAATCAGATACTGGATTGAAAGGCGTACCCACGAGCAGATATAGACTCAAATCACAAGGTAGTAGTGATGAAGAGTAGGCTGAGGCTTAAGAGATTAGTCTGGAAGAATCAATATGCAAAGAAGTGGGATACGGAAGTACTAAGGAGTGACGAGATGCCCTTGAGGTTCTCTAATGTTATAGATACAGAATTAAGGAATAGCTCAGTAGGCAGGACAGTTGAAGAGGAATGAACATTTCTAAAAAGGGCCGTCACAGAAGTTGGGAAGGAAAACATAGGTACAAAAGAGGTAACTCCGAAGAAACCATGTGTAACAAGAGAAGTACTTCAGTTGGTTGGTGAAAGAAGGAGCTACAAAAATGTTCCGGGAAACTCGGGAACACAGCAATAAAAGTCTGTGATGAATGAAATAAATAGGAAGTACAGGGAAGCTAAGACGAAATGGCTGCAAGAAAAATGTGAAGACATCGAAACAGAAATGATTGCGGGAGGACAGAATTAGCATACAGGAAAGTCAAAAAAACTTTGGTTAAAATGGCTCTAAGCACTATGGGACTTAACATCTGAGGTCATCAGTCCCCTAGACTTAGAAGTACTTAAACCCAACCAACCTAAGGACATCACACACATCCATGCCCGAGGCAGGATTCGAACCTACGACGGTAGCAGCAGCGTGGTTACGGACTGAAGCGCCTAGAACCGAAAAAAACTTTCGGTGACGTTAAAAGCAAGGGTGATAACATTAAGAGTGCAACGGGAATTCCACTGTCAAATGCAGCAAGAGAGCGGATAGGTGGAAAGAATACACTGTAAGCCTCTATGAGGGGGAAGATTTGTTTGATGTGATAGGAGAAGAAAGAATCGATTTAGAAGTCGTAGGGGAATCAGTATTTAAAAGAGATTTGAAGGTCAAATATGCCACAAGCGATAGATAACATTCCATTAAAAAAATGGTTCAAATGGCTCTGAGCACTATGCGACTTAACTTCTGAGGTCATCAGTCGCCTGGAACTTAGAACTAATTAAACCTAACTAACCTAAGGACATCACACACATCCATGCCCGAGGCAGGATTCGAACCTGCGACCGTAGCGGTCACGTGGTTCCAGACTGGAACGCCTAGAACCGCACGGCCACACCGGCCGGCTAACATTCCATCAGAATTTCTAAAATCATTGGGGGGAGTGTCAACAATACGACTATTCACGTTGGTGTGAAGAATGTATGAGTCTGGCGACATACAATCTGAGTTTTGATAAAGCATCATCCACACAATTCCGAAGGCGGCAAGAGTTGACAAGTGTGAGAATTATCGCACAGTCAGTTTAGCAGCTCATGAATCCAACCAAGTTGCTTACAAGAATAATATACAGAAGAATGGAAAAGAAAACTGAGGATGCGTTACATGACGATCAGTTTGGCGTTAGAAAAAGTAAAGGCGCGAGAGAGGTAATTCTGACGTTGCGGTTAATAATGGAAGCAAGACTAAATAAAAATCAAGACTCGTTCATATGATTTGTTGACCTGGAAAAAGCGTTCGCCAATGTAAAATGGTGCAAAATCATCGGATTTCTGAAAAAAAGTAGGGGTAAGCTATAGGGAGAGACGGGTCATACACAATATGTACAAATCTAAGAGGGAATATTAAGAGTGGACGACTAAGAACGAAGTGCTCATATTAGAAAGGGTGTAAGACAAGGATGTAGGCTTTCGTCCCTATTGTTCAATCTGTATATCGGGGAAGCAACGATGGGAATAAAAGAAGGGTTCAGGAGTGGAATTCAAATTCAAGGTGAAAGGATATCAATGATGAGATTCACTGATGAACTTACTATCCTGAGTGAAAGTGAAGAAGAAGTAGATGATCTGTCGAACGGAATGAACAGTCTAATGAGCACACAGTATGAATTGAGAACAAACCGAAGGAAGACGAAGGTAATGAGAAGTAGTAGAAAAGAGAACAGTGAGAAACTTAAAATCATGATTGATGGTCAATAAGTAGATGCAAGGAATTCTGCTACCTAGGCAGTAAAATAACAAATGACGGATGGAGCTAGGAGGACATCAAAAGTAGACTAGCTACGGCAAAAATGGCATTCCTGGCCAAGACAAGTCTACTAATATCAAATATTAGCCTTAATTTGAGGAAGATATTTCTGACAATATACATCTGGATAACAGCATTGAATGGTAGTGAAACATGGGCTGTGGGAAAACCGGAACAGAAGAGAATTGAAGCATTTAAGATGTGGTGCTAATGAAGAATGTTGAAAATTAGGTACAGGGATAAGGTAAGGAATAAGGAGAGTCTATGCAGAATCTGAGGGGGCAGGAATGTGTGGGAAAGACTGATAAGGATAAGGGACAGGATGACAGGACATCTGTTAAGACACGGGGAAATGGCTTCCGTGGTACTAGAGTAGCTGTAGAGGGCTAAAACTATAGATGAAGACAAAGACTGGAATACATCCAGCAAATAATTGACGTAGGTTGCAAGAGCTACTCTGAGATGAAGAGGTTAGCACAGGAGAGGAATTCGTGGCGGCCCGCATCAAACCAGTCAGAAGATTGATGACCAAAACACGCAAAATTTTTGTGTCGTGACAGACTTCAGAAGCCAGAGGTGGTTTCCACGATACAATTCTAAGTCCTGAAAATTTTCTAAGTATTCTGCTCGAGACCACAAGAAATTTATTAACTGGAACAAACGCTATCCTAAGACATACGGCATTCTGGCTGCACAAAGACTTTACCATTCCCGCACACTGAACAATCTCCAACGAAAGACCGCTAGTACTGCTCTAAATTCCCGTTCAAGTAATTAGTCAAATAACTCCTATTGAATTCAGTACATGCACTAAATAATCACAACTCAGTTACAAGCAGTAATATGCCACATACATACCTCCTGGAACATCTATTATATTCCCACTGCCCGTTACGAAATCATATTGAAACATTGTTTCAATAGATATGAATAAATGCACGAATACTTCCCTATATCTAGCCATGTAAGTTCTTGACATTTAAACTACAAATAAAGGGGTTTCTTAGATATGGATCCAGGATGGTAATGCTGATTTCGTACTACACTTTTAATGTGGGGAAATCGAAGTTATGGCATAATTTTCAAATAAATTCTGCGATCTGTTGGCAATTCTTTATATGTCATGCAGAAGAATGGAAAATAAAACTGAAGTCGGTTAGATGACGATCGGTTTGGCTTTAGTAAAGCTAAAGGCACTAGAAGGCAGTTCTCATGTTGTGGCTGACAATGGAAGCAAGTTTGAAGAAAAAGCAAGATACGTTCGTAGTATTTCTCGACCTGGAGAAATCTCTGGAAAACGTAAGACGCTCGAAATTTCGAGAAAAACAAGGGTTCGCTCTAGGGAAGGAGCCGTAGTATACAATGGGTGGAAGATCCAATAGTAACAGTAAGACTGGGAGACCAGGAACGAAGTGATCGGTGTGAAACTGGTGGAAGACAGGCATGTAGTCTTTCGTCACTACTGTTCAATCTAGGCGCAGAAGAAGCAGTGACGGAAATAAAAAAATGTTCAAGAGTGGGATTAAAATTCAAGGTGAAAGGATATCAATAATAACATTCGTTGATGACAGTGCTATACTCAGTGGAAGTGAAGATGAATTACAGGATTTCTTGAACGGAATGAACAGTATGTTGAGTAGAGAATATGGGCTGACAATAAATCGGAGAAAGACAAATGTAATGAGAATTTGGAGAAAAGAGAACAGCGAGAAATCTAAAACCAGGATTGAAGTAAAGGAATTCTATTACCTAGGCGTCAAAATAACCAATGATGGACAGAGGAAGAAGGACATAAAATGCAAACTAGTGCTGGAAAATGGGCCTTCCGGGCCAAGAGAAGTCTGTCAGTGTTAAACACAAGTCTCAATTTGAGAAAGACATTTTTGAGACTGTATGTTTGGAGCACAGCACTGTATAGTAATGAAAATGATAATGTGGGGCAACCAGAACAGAAGAGAGTCGAAGCACTTGAGACGTTGTGCTGCAGACGAATGTTGAAAATTAGGTGGACTGATCAGGTAAGTAATGAGGAGGTTTCCCGCAGAATCGGCGAGGGAAACTGGCAAGAAGAAGGGACAGGTTGACAGGTCAACTGATAAGACATCTGGCAATAACTTTCTTGGTAATGGAGGAAGCTGCAGAGGATAAAAACTATAGAGGAAGCCAGAGACTGAACTACATGCAGCAAATAATTGAGGATGTAGGTTACATTAGCTACTCTGAGATGAAAATGTAGGCGCAGGAGGGGAATTCCCGAATTCGTGGTGGGCCACATCAAACAAGTCAGGAGAACGATTGTATGATTGTAAAAGAAACATTTTGTTGTTATTACAGACGACGTCAGCGTCCCCATACTGTATCATAAGTGTATATTGCATGTTTGTTCCATTAATTATAGTTTTTATAAGCTATAGTAACTGAAATTTCAATAAGTTTTAAAGTGTTAAGTTTATAGACAAGCTTAAGCTCTTATCAACGCTGCAATTTATTTGGTGTGTCTGGTTTTCTCGTGAAATGTCAGTAAGGCATTTTAGGTATATTTCATAGATTACTACGAATCGTCATGCCTGTTTCAGCGTACTAGTGCCTTCATTTTTGTGTTCCTCTAGCAGCAGACCAGACACATTCACACCGACTCGGGAAAACGCTAATCTGCTGTTTACAGCCGTCGGCTGCCTGCACTCTCTCGCCTCATGTTTCCTCACCTGCCTCCGTCAGCTTGTTCAGCCTTGGCTACGACTTGACTACGTCTTACAACACCCTCGCACCTCGCGAGACGGCTTGTCGTAATGTTACAAGAAGCTGTACCGCGTTTTGTACCAGTTACTCACATTCCCCGCCCAGCCTGATTACTGATACATACTCGTGGTCAGACATCCTCTAGACGTGTAGCCGTCGATATGATGTGTGGTCCCACGGAATGCACAGCTGACAGCGGCTAGGCTGCCGACGCAAGGCAGCTGGCAAATACTGCGGATACTCGCTTGTCACCGATTTCTCGTGTAGTCTGTGGAGACTTGATGCATATATGCAGACTGAAATCACTAGCGAAAACTTGTACTACGGCCGGGATTTGAACCCACGTCTTCTGTTTAGCAGGCAGGTGCGCTAAGCAGTACGCCACCCTGACACAATGGGTGTGCACAACTGCAGGGAATGGTTTAGCACGCCTCCCCCCTCAATACAAATTCCCGTTCACGGCTCAGCCTACTTGGTACTCTCCTTAAACTCGATTAGATTCTCTTCAACTGTATTGAAATAATACCTTAGCATCGAATGAAATGGGGGATCCTATTTGAATACCAGACATAGGTGCTTTAATGAAATGAAACTATGTGGTTCCACGGACCTTTTGAAGTCTCGAACATCTGTGAAGTATGTATGCAGACTGAAATGATGAATGAAAATTTTTAACAATGCCAGGATTCTAATCCGAGTCTCCTTCTCATTAAGAAGATATGGTAACGACAATTTGAATCACGGCCTTGGCAGAAATTTTCAGTCGTCGTTTCAGTCTGCTTACATACATCACAGATGCTTGAGACTTGAAAAGGTCTCTGAGACCATACAGCTTCATTTAATATGAAGACTTGGTTTGTGCACCAAACCATTGCTCTCATCTCTATCCTCCGTATCTACCTATTTCGATTTGAACTACCCTCAGGACAGCTTTATAGCACTTAACAACAACTGTAGAAGTGTTCTGCTCAACTATTTACTGCGAGAGCTCTGAAGTCTACCACGCAGGTCTTCCCGCTTGTTCCACCGGTCTCCACGTCAGCTTCTAGCAGAGTGATCACGAAATTTGTTTATACCTTTGTCCATGCTGGATAGAAAACCAAGAGACAAAGGTGACTTTTTAGTAATTTGTATGTATGGGTGGATTCCAAGGAATGCGTGTTTTTTGGCATGTTCGAAGACATGCGTAGGCGTATGTGGCTCGTCTCAGCCGTGGAGAATAGTGGAGACACGACCGATATTTGGATCACTCCTCTGTACGAAGGAAACACAACCTGATTGCGCACTATTATGGAGATATGAAGCTATAAAAGCGAGAAAATTGATAAGTAGCACATTGATTTTTCTTGGAAGAGTAAACTTTAATGATATGCTCCGTCAAAAACTTTTTAAACGTCTTGGATCTAGGGAGTAGTGTGATGTTTCTTACGTTTAACGGGAAGAATGAGACTGAGATGATTGTCTGCAGGGTATCTGGGACGGAAGGCACTTTTGGTATTAGGAAGGCTACTAGAACCGAGCTTAGGGGATTCGTATCCTGGAATGAGATCTACTGTTGCCATCTGGTAGCTGGAGCAGGAAACTGAGCAGAAATTTTTAACCGTGTATCATAGAATGAGCGAACTAATCTGGAAACGTTCTTTTCTAGAAGTAATTTACTTTTAATGTTTCTGTATGGTAAATGCTGGAAAGGAACGCCAAAGGAATTTTGGGCACGATGGTATAAAAGTGAATCACTAGCATTTTTTATGTTTCTACTTCAGTTTGTCGCATAGCCATAATAAAAGTAATAAAGACTCCATTGGTTGTAGGGCTATAGTAGTCAGAATAATGGATGACCACTTGGACCGAAGACCCAAACAATGACTCCTGAAGACCGATACATAAATTTTCTTAAGGGGGAAATTACCGAATTAATTATTTGCAAAATTTTATTTAGCAAATGGAAAAGCATTTCATTGATCGAAAACAGCGGGAACCGTTATACCAGCAAGAGGCATGATTTTGAAAGTAGACCCAAAAACAAAACCAACCTCTATTCATGGTCAGTTTGGTTCACTAAGGTTTGTTACATATTCTATAATCTTCTATGGCCAGTAAGACGGCATTAGAAGTAGATGCCTCTGGAATACCTGTATGAAGTATATCGTGTACTCGCCTCGCCGTTCGTCCTGTGTCGGGCTCTGGTAACACCCCATGCCTCATGTGTGCCCTGCACAACATCATATGTTGGTTAGCGAATTGAACAACCAACACATCACATTCCTCGAACGGAGCCTATGCAAATTCCACTCTGCAAAAATGTTGATAGATGCTGTAACAGTCGACTTCAACAGGCAGGAAGATGACAAGTGTGCATCTGATAGGCAAACAATCGTCTTCTGCTCGAGATTGAGATAAGTTAAGAATTGTGCAATGTTCAGCCCCCTTACCGTCTGTGTCTCCGGTAATTCTCAGTTTACACTGTCTTTTCTGTGGCAGCAAGACAAAACGCACGCCACTGAATGTTAGGATTTTCAGTAACGGAATGATTTAACAGGATAACCTTTTATTTTAATGACAGTTACCTAATCAATCAGATCCTGCTAGGGGGATTTTTTACAATCATATTTTTGCTGCATCCCAATACTATACTCAAAAAATAAAGTTTTTGTAGCAATCAAAGTCAAAACTGTTTCAACTCTGTAAGATAATATACACTACTGGCCACTAAAGTTGCTACACCAAGAAGAAATGCAGATGATAAACGGGTATTCATTAGACAAATATATTATACTAGAACTGACATGTGATTACATTTTCACGCAATTTGGGTGCATAGATCCTGAGAAATCAGTACCCAGAACAACTACCTCTTGACGTAATAACGGCCTTGATACGCCTGGGCATTGAGTCAAACAGAGCTTGGATGGCTTGTACAGGTACAACTGCCCATGCAACTTCAACACGATGCCACAGTTCATCAAGAGTAGTGACTGGCGTATTGTGACGAGCCAGTTGCTCGGCCACCATTAACCAGACGTTTTCAATTGGTGAGAGATCTGGAGAATGTGCTGGCCAGGGCAGCAGTCGAACATTCAGAAAGGCCCGTCCAGGACCTGCAACGTGCGGTCGTGCATTATCCTGCTGAAATGTAGAGTTTCGCAGGGATCGAATGAAGGGTAGAGCCACGGGTCGTAACACATCTGAAATGTTGCGTCCACTATTCAAAGTGCCGTCAATGCGAACAAGAGGTGACCGAGACGTGTAACCACTGGCACCCCATACCATCACGCCGGGTGATACGCCAATATGGCGATGACGAATACACGCTTCCAATGTGCGTTCACCGCGATGTCGCCAAACACGGATGCGACCATCATGATGCTGTAAACAGAACCCGGATTCATCCCAAAAAATGACGTTTTGCCATTCGTGCACCCAGGTTCGTCGTTGAGTACACCATCGCAGGCGCTCCTGTCTGTGATGCAGCGTCAAGGATAACCGCAACCATGGTCTCCGAGATGATAGTCCATGCTGCTGCAAACGTCGTGCAGATGATTGTTGTCTTGCAAACGCCCCCATCTGTTGACTCAGGGATCGAGACGTGGCTGCACGATCCGTTCAGCCAAGCGGATAAGATGCCTGTCATCTCGACTGCTAGTGATACGAGGCCGTTGGGATCCACCACGGCGTTCCGTATTACCCTCCTGAACCCACCGATTCCATATTCCGCTAACAGTCATTGGATCTCGACCAACGCGAGCAACAATGTCACGATACGATACACCGCAATCGCGATAGGCTACAATCAGACCTTTATCAATGTCGGAAACGTGATGGTACGCATTTGTCCTCCTTACACGAGGCATCCCAACAACGTTTCACCAGGCAACGCCAGTCAACTGCTGTTTGTATATGAGAAATCGGTTTTAAACTTTCCTCATGTCAGCACGTTGTAGGTGTCGCCACCGGCGCCAACCTTGTGTGAATGCTCTGAAAAGCCAATCATTTGCATATCAAAGCATCTTCTTCCTGTCGGTTAAATTTCGTGTCTGTAGCACGTCATCTCCGTGGTATAGCAATTTTAATAGCCAGTAGTGTAAACTGACGGAAAGAAAAATCACAACATCAAGAAGGAGCTGTGCGACATACCCGAAAGTTGGTAGGTGTGTTTGTACATTTGAAGGCTGATGCCTATTCATGTTTCGCGAGAGTTGTCTAAGGCCGGCCGAAGTGGCCGTGCGGTTAAAGGCGCTGCAGTCTGAAACCGCAAGACCGCTACGGTCGCAGGTTCGAATCCTGCCTCGGGCATGGATGTTTGTGATGTTCTTAGGTTAGTTAGGTTTAACTAGTTCTAAGTTCTAGGGGACTAATGACCTCAGCAGTTGAGTCCCATAGTGCTCAGAGCCATTTTGAACCAGTTGTCTAAGAGCAGCGGCAGTAGCGCGGCTACGTGGAAGCCAATCAAGTTTGCTTCAAACACATGCAGTAGCGGTCGTGAGCGTTACTTACCTTTGAGATTGAACGTGATGCGTTGATACTAGTGAACAATGTCTTGAAGGTGAAAATGTGCCATTATCAACACCTCACTGAGTCTGAAAGAGGTCGTATATTAGGTCTACGAGAAGCTGCATGTTTGTTCTGCGATACTGCAGAAAGACTTGGCAAGAGTGTAGCCACTGTGCGTAACTGCTGGCAGCGGTGGTCAGCAGAACGCAAGATCGTAAGAAGACCAGACTCCAGACGGCCACGTGGCACTACCGAGAGCGAAGATCATTGTGTTCGGCGTATGGATCTGGCGCATCGCACTACATCTGAATCAGCAGTTTGAGCTGCAGTTGGCACCAAAGTGACACAACAAATTGCTAAAACTCGTTTACTTCAAGAACAGCTCCGAGCCAGGCGCCCTGTAGCGTGCAGTCCACTAACCCCAAACCGCCATCATTTGCGAATTTAGTGGTATCTAGCGGGAACTGACTGGAGGCCAGGCTGGAACTCTGTCGTGTTTTCTGATGAAAGCTGGCTCTGTCTTGGCACAGGTAACGGCTGTGTGTTGATTAGGAGGATGACAGTAGGGGGAGCGGGGGGAAGGGGAGAAGGGTTTCAGTAACCCGTGAGTGAGACGAACTCGGTCTACTTCTGTGAGTTATGGTCTGGGGTGCAATTTCATGAAACAGCAGGAACAGTCTCGTGCTTATTCCAAGCACCCTCACTCCAAATTTGTCCATCATTCAGTTGATTCGACATGCTGTGCCGCAATTCATGAACAGAATTCCAGGGGATGTCTTCCAACAGGGTAACTCTCGTCCATGTACCGCTCTTGTAACTCAACATGCTCCACAGAGTTTCTACATACTGCCTTGGCCTGCTCGATTATTCTGTCTGTGTCCAGTCGAGCACGTATGAGGCATCATCGGATGGGACATCATAGGACGACAAGCGCCATCCATAAACAGCATTAACTATCTCTTTTGTTGACCAACCAAGTGCAACAAGCTTGGACTTTCATCGGTCAGACTGACACCCGGCATCTGTACAACGCAATGCATGCTCACATTCAACATTCTGCCGGTTACACAGGTTATTAAGGTATCAGCATTTCACATTTGCAATAGCTTACCTCGCGCTTACATTAACCTGTGATTTTTCAATGTCAATCACTTAAATACGTTACCTAGACAAATGTATTGCAGAACTTTCATTACTCTCCATTAATTATTTTTTGATGTAGGGATTTTTTTTTCCCCGTGAGTGTATTATCATGAAATAGAGGGGGAGATATTCGCTACATTTGCCACACACTTCAGCTCATCACTAGTTGCAACACAGGTCCAGCATATCGAAAGACTATCGTACGCTGTTATACTAATTTTCACATGTGATCGTCACCGCTATCTATTGGACGGAGCGGCAGACTTGTACGCACATTATAGGCACTCCGTAACTTTATAATCACTTTTCTGTCATTAATCTGTTTAATTTTAACGGTTTACTGAGCATCAGCCTACGGCGATCGGGACGCACTCAGCTGGCACGTTTACAACACCTGACCTCCCGCTACGCCGTTGCAATAACCACAGTGCTCACTGACTGACTCTGACACTCGACGCTTCAAAATCGATTCTTGGCCTATTCTGGACACGCACGAGGACCATAGGATTGTAAGTAAGGGAGCGTGGATCCCTTACAAATACCAGTAAACTGAAATTAAGGAACCGGGCAATTTTCAGGCTGGATCCCTGTGTCCCTGACATACAGGGTATTCAAAAATGGTTCAAATGGCTCTGAGCACTATGGAACTTAACAGCTGTGGTCATCAGTCCCCTAGAACTTAGAACTACTTAAACCTAACCAACCTAAGGACATCACACAAATCCATGCCCGAGGCAGGATTCGAACCTGCGGCCGTAGCAGTCACGCGGTTCCAGACGGAAGCGCCTAGAACCGCACGGCCACAGCAATATGGCCACGGCAATATGGCGAGTTGAGGTCAACGCATTTCTCCGTGTATTCCATGACAACTGAGAGTCTGCGCGACTTCGACCATCGCCGCCACTCATCTGACACTACGGAACATTTTTTGCTATTATGACTATACCAGTAACAAAAATACTAGCTAACATTTCTTGATAGCCAAGTACTATATATACTGCTAATGCTTTTCTCTGATACCCAATGGCTCCCCCTGTACTGCGTAGTGGTATTTCAACCGAAACAGCTGTTGGTTCCATTTCACTGAGACAGAAGCTGAACGCGGTACATAGGAAATATGAAACAAGTTTTTTTTTCTTCCTTTGTTCTTGCCTTTAGGTCACATAGTCATCTCTCACAAGGGGACAGACAGTATTAACTTTCCCTCACCGATGTTATTCGTGATGACGGGATGTGTAGGGCACGAACAGGACTTCGACATGTGTGACGAGAAAGACGCTACACTCAACTGTTTCAAAATTTTAGGCTTATGTACTTTGTATGGTCGCTAGTAACGAACGTGTTCCCAGCCGAGCGAGTAAGCTCTTAGATTCACACGCACCAAGTCTCTTGATCGAATTTCGCTGCTGGTACTACTTTTTTGTGCGTTATCTGCATCAGTATTCGATGCTATGCTTCTATATGCGTGTTGCGCCGCGAAATTGTGTAAAGACCCAGAACCGCTTATGAATCTAAACCAACTTTACTTTGCAACCGACACTTTGAAGAAAGAAAATAAAACATGGACATGCAAATATTAGGCTGTATGTAGCGACAATTATTGTTTTCAATGTTCCTATGATCAGTATCATCCTGATTAGTGTACTTCTGCACGGGTTGCACGTTAAACATCTCACACATGTAAACACAATAATATAAAAAATCGCTATACTGATTTGATTGAATATTCTCGTGTATCCTTTCTTCATTACAAAACTCCTTAAGAAAACAAACTTTTTCTCTTTTTTTCGTGTTAAAGTTAGAAAAATAGTAAATGGGTGATCAGATATTTGTATTTTTCACGGTCATGATAAAATCGTTGTTAAATTACGTGGAAATCTAAAATAAATTACCGGCAACGAGATTCGATCCAGAGGCATCGGACCTATGAAATTAAGCGCTTACACTTTTTTTAAAAAAATTGTTTGTAAGTTAGTGGACGCATTTCGACCTAACGAAGCGTATGTAATAAAATTACAGTACAAAATGAAACCTGTGGGACACCATCGTAATTTATTAGTAAACAATGTACAACAAAATACAACCAAACTGAGACTACCCTTCCCGTAGTACAATATTAGAGAGATAGCCACTTGAAAACACCGAAAAGTAAACGCTCTCTGGTCCCAACCCACTCGGAACAGAGTCTTGTTCAATTGTCCGTTTCGAGATTCAAATGATTGCCCACCAGAATCAACTTTTCTTACCAAGTACTACCCAGATGTGGGAGTGCTGTTTAAGCAGTTAGAAAAAGGTCGATAGATGAATGCAATTGATTGTGTCGTTCATGCAAGAAAGTCCTAAAGTCAAGCACATCTTTAATACCATACCGAAAAAGGTAGTATACAGAAAGTACTTTGATCCGGTTAGTTGCATGTCTTTGGGAAAGTAGTCTTAACCAGGTGAAGGGGCATTCCAGGCTCGATCTCGTGGGGTGACACTAGGAGACATAAGGCACGCATCTTCTGAATTAGAAGTCGAACGTCCACGGGAGGTCCACATCCAGGTGATATTCATCGGTGTCTATCACATGATAAACACCATGAATTTTGGGGAATCAACTAGAGCACTTATGTGTAGTCTACGTCTCGTCGGAAACTTTTCGTTGGCTGCGAGGTACCAGATGACACAAATCTCCTTCGTAAACTACTTTTGTTGATCTCTCCGCCGCGCACTGCGGGAACACTAGTGCCCCTACAAAGCTCACATCGTAAACACGACCATAATTTTCAAACTCGATTTTCTCAAAAACGTTTGAAAGTTGCACTTTACTCTCTACGTAAGTTAAAGTCCTAGTCGTGCCTTACACACTTTGTCTATATGACTTAAATCGATGAGGGGAAGATCGTACTTTCCCCTTGTCAGTGTTTTAGGAATTTTCTACATTGTACGAGTAATAACGGTAGGATTACATTTACTTAAACTTTCATATTTAGTTTTAATATTTATATCTTATTTTGATGAAAGGGAATTGCTACATTTCTGATGGTTTGTGTACGGTTTATATTCGAAAAAAGCGCGATTGATATCTCTGACTGTTAGTCCATGGCATTAAGAATAACAATAATCTCGAACTTGTATTCGGAGAAGATGGCTGAGGAATGAGCCTTGATCAGATCTCATGTGAATTATTTATTTACGAGGATGGTTTGAAATGTTCTCGGAACGGAATAGAAAAGAAGTACTTACATCACTGAAACTCTTTTTATTTTTTAATGCAGTCTCCTTGTGGAATAATACACATGGTCCAACGATGTTCCATCTTGAAAATGAGTTTCCTCCAGGCCTGCAAAATAGTTGTCAACTCCGGCTATCAATTCTTCGTTTCAAGTGAATCTTCGTCCACCAAGAAGAATTTTCAGTTTTGGGAAGAGATAGAGGTCTGACGGATCCATATCAGGTAAATAACCCGGGTGTGGGAACACTTCATATCTTATTTCGTGTAATTTTGCCATGGCAGTGGTATACGTTTTTGATCCAGCGTCAGGAGTCACGGAAACCATTTTGTAGATAATTCTTTTCTTATCTATTTCTTCAATCAAAATATGATACACTCTTTCAGATGACATCTGGAAAGCGTGAGCAGTTTCACGCACTGTCAGTCAGTGATCCTCCATTACCACTTTGTGCACTTTTGCAATGGTTTCTGGAGAAGTGACACATCTTGGCCGACCACTGCGCGGATCATCATCTAAGCTCTCCCGACCAAACTTAAATTCATTTGTCCACTTGCCAATAGTTGAATATGAAGAAGCAGAGTTCCCCAGTGTATTCTGGAAATCTGTATGAATGTCCTTTGCCTTCATACCTTTCTTTACGAGGTATTTAACCACTGTTCAAATCTCGATTTTTTTCTATCTTCACAAGTCACTACGAGGGAACAACATCAGAACCACGTTCCGCCACAGCTCTCTGGCACGTGTTTACAGGCAACAGTCCAATGAATATCACGTGAACAACTTTTTGCGCTGACCTCTCGGGGTGATTCTGAGAACTTTTCAAACCACCCTCGTACTTTATTTATTCATTTATTTATTTTATGTGATATGATTGGGGCCATAAGGCCCTCCATTACATTGTACCGGGGTTTCATACATATAGTACATTTTTTCATCACACTTACCTAAAGAAACGTTAGTCTTTCCTGAAGGGCCGCAAATACAACGGCTCCGTGGACGAACTCAGCCCCCATCCTGGACACACTATTGGTGCTATGGACCTTTCAATTACTCTGTTTTATTTATTTCCCAAGGCAATTGGGCCTCTGTGTTTTATAAATGAGAGTGTGCTCTCGTCACATGGCTGGCTGATCTGGGAGAGGGGACCAGACAGACAGCGAGGTCATCGGTCCCATCGAATTAGGGAAGTATGGGGAAGGAAGTCGGCTGCGCCTTTTCAAGGGAACCCTCCTGACATTTGCCTGAAGCGATTTAGGGAAATTACGGGAAACCTAAGTCACGGACGTCGGACGCATGTTTCAACCGTCGTCCTCCAGAGTGCCAGTCCAGTGTACTAACCACTGCGCCACCTCGCTCGGTCTCGTTATGGTTGACCGATTCACGTACAGTAATATTATTTCCATTAGATCCGAATATGACAGCTAGACCTGTCAAAACCAGTCGTTGAAGACATAAAGCTGGCCGTTGTGGCCGAGCGGGTCTAGGCGCTTCAGTCTGGAACCGCGCGACCACTACGGTCGCAGGTACGAATCCTGCCTCGGGCATGGATGTATGTGATGTCCTTAGGTTAGTTAGGTTTAAGTAGTTCTAAGTTATAGAGGACTGATGACCTCAGATATTAAGTCCCATAGTGCTCAGAGGCATTTGAACCATTTTTTAAGACATAAAAATGTTCCAATACGCAAGCTTGGCTTCAAAAACATCCATTGATCAATACAATAAAACTTGCTTGCAGTTACTCGGTGTTTAGTGCTTCTCCTTGAAAGCGTGTGGACTAGAGAGCTTTGTGATTTTTTGTTGATTTTATCTACGTGACTTACTACTCGTATATTTCCGTTAGAGAGAGTGCGGAAGGCTGTTAACTGCCCCTGCGGCCGCAGCAGTCACGGAACATCTCAATACAGGGCCCCGCATCACGACACAGGTTGTCGTGCGCGGCGGGGCGGCGGCAGCAGCAGCAGACAGGTAGTTGAGTTTCCCGTGAGTCACGTGACGGCGTGTGGGCGTGGCCGCCCCGTGAAATACGACGCCGCGACAAGTGACGGGCGGGGCGCGTGCCGGCAGCATTTGTTTCGCCTTGCCACTCAGTCTAATTGTGTTACGCATCAACATTAATGACGAGGCAGCGCCGTGTTTGTTCGTGAGGAATGGAGTGGTCAACATAGCTGGATACCGTTCCTGGGCTGTTATTACCACAACAATTGGTGGCCGAAGAGAACGGTGGATGTGGTGACTGATTATGAAATGCCTACGGATGAACTCAGTGTTGTCTGAAAGCTACTCTCCTTTACGTCTCTCTCAACCAACCACTGATCTTGGGCACTCTCTGACAGGGCATATTCCACATTCGGTTTACCTACACTGTCGAAATTGAAAAGAGTGCGTCACACTCAAGGGCAAAGTCACTGCTTTGACTGATGGTAGTGACAGATGCTTCGCCACTGTTGGGTTACTCGGTAACAAATTCAGACCAAATGAAGCCTAATGTCAGAGTAAAGAGTGCACAAATAGTCGCAGCAACGCAGGGGTGTATCTCGCATGCAAATGATCATGAAGGTGCTGAACGGCATACTGCGATAAGTTCTGCTGAACATCTTGCGACTTTTGTTGCAATTCAGCAATCTTGTTGACCCTGAAGAGCGAGTAAGTTCCCACTTCATGACGCCCCATACATGCTCAGTTGACAAAGGATCTTGTAATCTTACTAGCCAGGGCAGGTTTTTCTATTACATCACGAAGAGAACTTTGAGGCACAGGAGCCTTATGAGGAAGTGCATTGACCTGCTGAAAAAGCACGTCGATGAAACGGTAGTGTGCTTGTGGATAACTACCTGACCTGTACAGTGTTGCGAGCACAGGTTACTTCACCCTGTGTGAACACTAAATGTTACCGCGAGTTGTAACTGATTTGCCCCCCCCCCCCACACGCCCCCTCCCCACATAATGGAGCCTGGGATGGAACATGTATGTCGTGGGCGAATGTATTCTGGAATGGGCCGCTCAGCATGCCTACACTGTAAACGTGTACGCTCATCACTCACATAGTGGTAGAACCTACTCACATCAATGAAAACAACAGAGTACTATCCCACTATGCAGTTAACTCATTCAAGACACCAGAGTAGCCATGCTCTGACCACAGGCACACGTAATGTTAGTCCTGCTGGATGCAGACACTTCCCATTCGTCCCCATGACTCACCCAGTGAAACACGAGCCCAGATTTCGTCCCTGGATGATGTTCAGTCGACCACCACTGCTTGCACAATGCGTCGGTCCTGATGTGTCTCTGCACTACTCGAACGCCCAGTACCTGATCTACAAGTTTGGGTATGTTTCGCAGACCACTAGTCAAAGCACAGACACATTGTGCCCAACATGTGTAGCAGTCCATGAATATGTCCATCCAGCTTTCAGCAGGCCCACAATGCGACCACGTTCAAATGTCCGAAGCTGGAGTACGTACTCGTCGGTGGGGTATAGGTGTATCCTACAGTGAACGTTGCAGATACCGTTCACCTCTAAACTCAGCTCAGTTACTGTCTATAAAGTCAAAACAGGCCTACTGAGCACCATCTGATCGCTGATGACCGTGACAAATGAATCACTAACACATAATTTGTCCTGGTACCACTGCACACAGTCCTGTAGAGTGTTCCCCTTCGTACGGCAGTGTACATGGGGTCTGAAGACAAAGACAACCTTCTTTGACTGCGTAACACTGGATAGTACGACCACGTGCTCATGGACTGAATCAATGATCCACGGCTCAGAAACGGGCAGTTGGAGCAACACATAGTACTCGTATTATTTTGCGAAACTTTGTCGACCCCTGTTCCGGTCCCTGAGAATTCTGACAATGGTCTCTCAATATACATTTTCCTTAACGTCTTTTGGTGTTAACAATATGATCTTATTCCCAAGAATTAACAGCTTTCCCTCGGTTAATACTAGACAGAAATCCCTTCTGCACCTGTATCGCATATCCCTTGACTCTTGTCCGGAAAGTCATTCAGTATTCTGCTATATCCATTTTAAGTAAGCTACCAGAAGTATAAAAAACATCATAGTAGTAATCGACGCTCTTTCAAGTCTAAATTCAAGAGCTTCTTCATGGATGAATCCCTTAAAAGGAAATTTAGATAATTTGTAAGTAGGCTGTTTAGGTTTTCTTATTGGTAACGCCACATAGCGCTCTGTGTGAAAATCACTGGTTGTGCTGTGTGCAGTCTGTGGCCAGTTTGCATTGTTGACTGCCATTATAGTGTTGGGCAGCGGTAGCTGCATGTGAACAGCGCGTAGCGTTGCGCAGTTGGAGGTGAACCGCCAGCAGTGGTGGATGTGGGGAGAGAAATGGCGGAGTTTTGATATTTGTAAGAATGGATGTTATGAACTCCTATATATATTATGACTTTTGATGATATTAAGGTAAATACAGTGTTTGTTCTCTATTAAAATCTTTCATTTGCTAACTATGCCTATCAGTAGTTAGTGCCTTCCATAGTTTGAATCTTTTATTTAGCTGGCAGTAGTGGCGCTCGCTGTATTGCAGTAGTTCGAGTAACGAAGATTTTTGTGAGGTAAGTGATTTGTGAAACGTATAGGTTAATATTAGACAGGGCCATTCTTTTGTAGGGATTATTGAAAGTCAGATTGCGTTGCGCTAAAAAATATTGTGTGTTAGTTAAAGCACAGTCTTGTATAATTCTTCGAAAAGGGGACGTTTCATATGTCGACCCTTACCCGAGGATACCTCACTGGAATCTTCTGATTTTATTCTTGTAGTTTGTGTAATTAGTGTAGCTATTGTTTATTGCTAGCGCGTAATTGTAGAGAGAATCTCCTTTATAGTTGCAGCCTTTCATTGTTGTACAGTAAAACAGTTGTGGCATGCATGTAGATTTGCATCAAGTATTTCGCTGCTGCGCTTGCAATTAACGAGATATTATTTTCAGTGCTATGTTAATGTGTTCCCTTATTTTTGCTCTTCAAATTGTGCTTTTCTGTGTTATCGTGTGAAATATTGTGACAATAATGGCGTGTGAAAAACGTAACACTAGGCTCCAAAGTAAACTGAGAAATAATAGTGACGACGAGTGTAGCTTACCAGCACCGCTGTGTAATGAATTAACAGACATTCAAAGTAGTAATTTGGTAACTGTGCATAGGGAAATGGAGCGGATGTCAAATAATGGTGTAGACAGTGAAACAGGTAGTGAACAGGGAAGCATTATCGATCGATCGGTCGGCAACAGCTCGCCTCAGGAATCAGGAATGACAGAACACAATATTGGAAATACTGTAGACTCAGGTTTTGGGTTTTCACCGTTTTCTCAAATGAGTCAAGAAACAGTTTCTGCTTGTCAAAATGTGAATGTTGCCAGTGCAACTTCACTGCCGAAATGCACTGAGGAACATGTTTCAGACACCAGTGCATTGTTATTACAGTTAATGCAACAAATGGGACAAAGGCTACAAAAATTAGACACAATGGAACAAAATCTTCAAAAGTTAGACACAATGGAACAACACCAGAGACAAACACAGCAACAGTTAGACACAGTGGAACAAAATCTCAAAAAGTTAGACACAGTGGAACAAAATCTTAAAAAGTTAGACACAATGGAACAAAATCTTCAAAAGTTAGACACCACACTTGAACAAACACGTGAAGATTTAACTACTGAGTTACATAACATTGAATCGAAATGTCAAAAAGTCTGTAATGACGTAGAAACACAAATTTGTGAGCATTTTCAACCTATTTTTTCGCGGCATGAAAATGCATTACAGAATCACGAAGCAGCCATAAAAGAACTGCAAACCATTGTTCATGAAAATCATGAGACCTTGTGGGCTAAAATTGACTCAGTTGCATCTACCGATTCGGTTACGCAACTTGCAAAAACTCAGGAAATCTTGAAGGACACAGTAGATTCGATTTCAACACAAATGGACACTCTGAAACTTGGTTCAGAAAAACACACTGAGGAAATGTGTTCACTATCGGAGAAAGTAGCCGAACTTTCGGATCAGGTCACTAACTTATCTACAAAGGTAAATGATGATCTGAATGACACAAGACCTGTAGCCTTCACTGACACAGAAGAGGATGAACAAATTAGAAAATTCAAACAAAATCAAAATCAAATCAATACACAGTACAAAAGAGAAATCCGAGAAGTACAAGATCAGTTGACGCAGGTAATACAAGAATTACATATTTCAGAGGACACTCGCGCTCCAGTACGGGAAGATGGACATAGAAATACGGAACTACCACAAAATAATAACACAAGACACTTCGGAAATTATGTAAGAAATTGGCAAGGCGCATTGGATTTTGAGATGGAACCGCCGACACGACGTAACAATGACCGATATGCTACTCGCCGACACGATGATTTTGACTATAAGCTGTTCATTACTACACGTAAATTCAAAACGTTTAAGAATTCTGCCAACGACATTCATCCACAAGCGTGGCTCCATCAATTCTCTCATTGTTTTCCTCCCAACTGGTCATTAGAGCACAGATTAGAATTTATGTGTGGCTACTTGGAGAATGAACCAGCTGTAAGAATGCGATTGGTCATTCACGATTGTCACAGTGAAAGAGAATTTTATCATGCCTTCCTCTCAGCATATTGGTCTCAAGCTACACAAGACCGAGTAAAACATAGCATCATAATGATGAAACGTTTCGAACAATCTGAATTTTCCAGTCTTATGAAATATTTTGAAGACATGTTGCATAAGAATCAGTATCTTTCAAACCTATACAGCCCCTCAGAACTCATCTGCATTTGCTTAATCAAATTACCTGAACATTTATGGCATATTATTTTAGCAGGATGTTGCAAAGACGACATTGAAGCTTTTCAGGGACTGTTACAAGAACTGGAAATTGACACTGACAATCACGGAACGCGAAAACAGGAGCACTACAATTACAGGTCACATCTGTCACAATTCCGTGATGACAGAAATAATACACGACAAGGCTATTCTTATAACGTAAATCGTGACCAAAACAGACACCACCCATATGACAACCATTGGCAGAGTAGTAATAATTACAGGGTAAGATCACCTCTCCGTGGTAATGACTATCACAGAGACAATCAGAGAAACAGACAATATGGGAACCAAAATAATTATTATTACGGGAGACAGAATAACTTTAGACGCAACGGTCCAGAGCGCAGTTACGATTCGGGGAGAAATTCTCCAGCACATGACCGACAGACAAGAAACTACAGGAACTACCGACATGACGACAGACGATATAATCATAACGACAGACCTGAATTTCATCGGAACTGGCGGGATTTAAACAGGGCTGGGTCCTCTGGGCAAGGTGAATTTGTAGAAGTTAGACCTCCAAATCCCAATAATGATGCGCGCCAACAAAGGAACAGGCAATGACTCGCACCACAGGCAGCCGCATGCGCCGGCTGGCTCAGAGAAAAATAACATAGACGCTAACCTTGAGAAAATTTTAGCATTCCTTACTGACGTATAAAACATGACAATTGCTTTTCAGTTGAAAGTCCGCGTACTAGGAAGAGTAAAGGTTTACACCACATTTCTCATGTAAAACCGTTTATTGAAAGATAATCTGCTTTTTAACTTAGTCTTTGCTATAAAATTTTTCACTTTACATTGCTAATATGCTTTGTCAGACTTAGAATCTGTTAACATGCAACAATGTTTGAAGTTAAATATCCAATCAAGAACCAAGATAACTTATTTAAACAGAAATTACGAATGCATTGTTATAGTGAACAGATGTCACAGTGTTATTGTGTGTGTACATTCTTGCTTGTTAGTTGCACGATTATGTAACGACTATAAGGCTTACATACTTAGAACATTTACCAGTAAAGCATTTCACTTTTGTTTATCATGAGGTAAGTACATTGACTTCTGCAGAACTTAGCTTTCGGAGCTACGACACTTCCACAGAGATTATCTTACAAGAAGACGCACAGTTTAGCGCTACAGTACATGTATTTGAGTGATTAATTTTGTACTTAAAACATTTATTTTTAAAGATATATGAAGTACAATGACACAAAGGTTTTCCGTGATACATTCATTCCATTGCTGTAATCTGTAACACCTGAGGGTATTATTGATTAATCCTCAGGGGGGTACACACTTACTTTGTGTACCATGTGTTTGGCAAGCACAAGGAGCCCTAGCTAATATGGTATTTGCTTATACAACTTTACACATCGGTACCATATTTCTCTAACACAGAATTACACAGCTATCTGATTATTTGACAGAGAAACAAACATTCTTTTTACTACGTCAGTGACAGATGTTTATGCAATTACACAGTTGGATAACTTCACACTTATGAAACTGTATTTTGTATGTACTTTGTAAACTGTACATATTTTTTCGGAACCATTGTGATACTATAGGAGCTTTGAATGATGTATTTGGTATGGGATCATGACTTTTAAAGTGCGTTTGAGGCAGATGACACTTTTGACATGAGCAGAGAATTTTTTTAGGTTTTGAAATTATTGGAGGAAGCTACGACGATTTTGAGAGTTCACTGCGGTGTTATGATGTTATTTTTATGACAACGATGTGTATTATGCTGCTGAGGTATGTTTATGATCAGTAAGCTGATGGTATATGAGTTATTTGATTATGCTACGTATCTGTTATGATGAAATATTGAAGAAGTGTCGACGAATAAGGTAAGGAATAATGAGTAGTGGTTAGGGACTCTGGTTTGTGAAAAAGGTTGTTGGAAACCAAGAATCGTACTTTAAGAGTTATGAAATGTGTGTATATGCATGAATGTATCACAATGTTGGCGAAAATTTTTTGGACACTGTTATATTTATAGGATTTTGTTTCTACAGATTTGTAACCCAAATTATAGACCTGTGAAATATTTTTATGTGAGACTGTCACTGTGGCAGAAACTGCCGTCGTAAATATTTCAGCAAGAAAGGTAAGTGACCTTGGCGTAATGCGTTTTGGGCGCCCAGCTGAGAGGTAGATGTCTGACAAAAGAAAGCCATTAGGTGCAAAAAAAAAAAAAAAAAAAAGGAGGCCATTATCCTCACTATTGACATTCCTTTGTAGAAAGCATCGCAAATACGACACGCTCGAACTTGAAAACATATGATTACACTGTGGAGCTCTTAATTTATGATATTTACTGAAATGAAATGATGAGAAACATTTTATGTCTATTGTCTTGCTAGTTGAAAGATTGTTTACTGCATTATGAAATGCCATATGGCTAGTGAATGACGTTTGACGCCTTGCTTTGCCTATTTTGTTTAATATCTAGTTTCTAGCTGCACTGCAGCATTGGTTAAAATAGAATTTTATAGATGTACTAATATAAATATTTTCTGTCTACAGATCCAGTAAATACTAATTTTGTAATACATTTCCTAAAAATGGGGGAGCACAAAGACATTTCCCTTCACAGGAATTGCATACGGAATTTTCTTTTTACTACTTGGTAATTTTTTTGTATAATAACTTCTTGTGGTGCACCACTTTAATTACTTAGACATTAAGATGTGATTATACATTTCCCTTATCTGCATTTTTATCTTTAGTGTACTATTTTTTCTGCTTGAGCTATGTCATGTTTAGGTATAAGTTATTTCATTTTCTGCTGCTGTTTGCCAGGCATAATGTTATTGAATTTGACTTTGTATTACGCTGTTAAGCCAGTTACACTACGCATTTATTTTTCTTGTTTGGTGCACAGTGCCTTATATTAGTTGTAATATTGCAATTGCTTCGCCAGTTTGATTTTTTTGTCATTGATGTTTGTGTTACTTGTTTTGTGCTGCTGCATTGCCTCGTCCCTTAGTTTAGCATCTGAGCTCAGTAGATTTAATTAGCTTAAGAGGGGGTAGACTATATAAGAAACTAACTATGATGAATTGGAAGAAATGCATTGAGAAGATATAAGAAAATGGTTAGGCCAAAAAAAAGATAGTACTTTTGGGAATAGTGATGAACAAAGGGAGATCTCCATGCAAAATACTGCAGTAAAACAAACCCTGTCCTTTCCTTTTGTGTCATCCCTCTATATGTTTGTGTACCCTTGTGTATTTGTGTTTTTCCTGTCTTTATGTGTTTAGCTGGCGAGAGCTATGTTGTTGAATTTTTCTAATACTATGTTATTTACTTTGTAAAGATGTTGAGACATTATTTATTCTGTTTTGTTGCTCACATGTGAAGTTGATGTTTCGAAAGTTATTCAGACCTTTTATGTATGTACTCATGTCATAATTCCTGTAACACTGACGTATATGTCTATTTCTATACTTTTGTAACGCCTGTTTTACTACAAATGTTATCTGTATTGTTATGTTCTTTAATGATGTATTTTGTACCTTTGTTACTGTATTCTTATGTTATAAAATTGTAATTGACACCAGGTCATCAAATTAAGTAACTTGTAAGTTCCAATTCACTGCACACATTTCTGTTGGTCATAGTATATGGACAATATATGAGAAGTAGGGACTGTTAGTGTTTGCACGTGTGTTAATAATTCAGCAAGGCACTGGATAACAGCATTGCTGGTTCTAAGGACAATTCCAAAAACTTTGTAAGTGCACAAGTGTTGGTTATGGACTTGCTATATTCTCTGCAAGAATCTTCGATGGTGATTGTGCACCTGCACAGTCGCAGCAGATGGCTGCTGGTCATCTCTACAAGGACTACAGTGGGTCTACACCTTTGATGATCCATCAATACCATTATCTCTACCAGGACTACAGTGGGTCTACTCTGTGATGACCTATGTACCAATACTCTTCAAAATTTCGACTGACTCTGCTGTGGGTTTGCTCTGTTGTCACCCACTACTTGTCTGCATGTCGAGAGTCAGCACTGTCTTTTCATTGGAAGGACAACACTACTTCTTCAAGACTGCATGGAAATCCACTACTTCCGTGTGCATTTTCTTTTACTGCTCAGACTTTGAGAAAACACTGCAATTTTACTGTGATGAACGATTAGGACTGTCTTTATGGACTGTGAGAAAATTTTAGCTTTTGACCAACATTGTATCAATAAGTGTGTGCATTTGATATCTTTGTTATTGTAATTACGAAAAATTTTATCAAATCATTATTGGCCACTGCCCAAAACAATTTGTAAATTTTTTTGTGGGGAGCATGGGGGCTATGTAAGTAGGCTGTTTAGGTTTTCTTATTGGTAACGCCACATAGCGCTCTGTGTGAAAATCACTGGCTGTGCTGTGTGCAGTCTGTGGCCAGTTTGCATTGTTGTCTGCCATTGTAGTGTTGGGCAGCGGCAGCTGGATGTGAACAGCGCGTAGCGTTGCGCAGTTGGAGGTGAACCGCCAGCAGTGGTGGATGTGGGGAGAGAAATGGCGGAGTTTTGATATTTGTAAGAATGGATGTTATGAACTCCTATATATATTATGACTTTTGATGATATTAAGGTAAATACAGTGTTTGTTCTCTATTAAAATCTTTCATTTGCTAACTATGCCTATCAGTAGTTAGTGCCTTCCTTAGTGAATCTTTTATTTAGCTGGCAGTAGTGGCGCTCGCTGTATTGCAGTAGTTCGAGTAACGAAGATTTTTGTGAGGTAAGTGATTTGTGAAACGTATAGGTTAATATTAGACAGGGCCATTCTTTTGTAGGGATTGTTGAAAGTCAGATTGCGTTGCGCTAAAAAATATTGTGTGTCAGTTAAAGCACAGTCTTGTATAATTCTTCAAAAAGGGGTCGTTTCAAATTCCAGTGTGTTATTGTTCATTGCAGTTTTGTAAGTGTGTTGTCTGCTTAGGTTTCGTCTACATTTTTTATCTGTTATTACTTTTCTGTTGTTAATTTCATGTCCTAACTCGCTCCATGACCATGGAGGTTTACTCCTCAATTTGGTCTTAAAGAACTAGACGTGTAAAATAAAAAAATAAATAAATAATGGCCAAAGGAAGACAACAACATTGAGAGATTCGTGTTCACCATGCCGTACGTATTTAAATGAAATTAGACGTCGTAAGCTATTCACATTAACTGTCGTAATGTACAGCCAGAAGGCAACATGAGGAGCAGATACAGATTGCCCTGAGAACAATAAAATAACGTGGCGTGGTGAAGTGACGTTATTGTGTTCTGATGCAACTCTTGCTGTTTTAGAACTTTTGTGTTGTGTCAGTCTTGAATACAACTTTTACTCGTTTCTTTATATACTACTGTAAAGGGACAGACGAATCTCATGACGATCTAACTGATCATTAAGTAAAGAAAAAACTGTTGAACTGTTTCCTCTCCCCCCCTTTTTTTCCATCAGCATGATGGAGCACTAAAACATAAAACATTTATGTGACTAAGCTGTGTATCTGTTAATTTAGCACTAAACTTCAGACAACTGAAATACAGCCCAAGTCCAATCATTAACACAAGAGGAAAGACAAATTACGATCAAACTAGGGAGTACTAGATATATAACGGAGTGAAACAAAATTTAGAATTCACAGCACTTAATGAGAAAAAAATTACGTAACTTAAATAGCTGCAACCGAAAAACATTACTAATTACAAAGCTGTTCCGTTATCTTTTACAGAATGGGGACAACAGTACCACACTGTCCATATTATAGTGACAGCGGCTGTCTCAGTATGATAAACAGTCTGGTCACAGGCTGCTAAGGGTAACTTATACAACAGGAGACACACATACATATAACAATAAATACAATTATTTTAAAACGCTACAACCCTCCCCGAGCACTGGAATTGTAATAAACCATTATAGCAATTATTGTTAATGAATATTTTCATAGATAAGAAGAAGCTTTACATTTATTTAAGAACCAACTTTAAATAAAGACACGCGGCATCGGCTAATGACGCCCCAATAACTATTCAACAGTTAATTTGTAATAAGAAATGGAGCTGTATTAGGAGCCGCCCAATAGCAAAACAATTTTCGAACGGTTACTGCTATAAGGTAATGGGACAATGACTGCAAATTGTAGCAACTAATAAAGAGTCTCTTTCAATGAACTCAGAACCGCTTAAGATACCTTACTAAAATCTAGACCACTAATAAAAAGAACAGAACCGTCTGAACAGGTCTTGCAGGCCCAACGAGACCGACCGGACGCCGTGTCATCCTCTTACCTCTTAGCCGTCACCGGATGTGGATACGGAGGGTCAGATGGTCAGTACAGCGCTCTCCCGACCGTTGTCAGTTCTCGCAACTGGGGCCGCAATTTCTCGGTCAAGTAGCTCCACAATTCGCCTCAACGGCTGAGTGCTGCCCTCTTGCCAACAGCGCTCGGCAGACCTGATTGGTGATCCATCTAAGTGATAGCCAAGCCCGACAGCGCTTAACTTCGGAGACCGCTAAAAGACTTAAAACAACTTTAACAGACTATATAATATTGAAATACCTGGTTTTCAAGTTCAATCAGCACATCAGTTGTGAAGACACACAAAATTCACATAAAACTAATAGAAGTCAGTTTTGCTGAGTACAGAGTGAAACTGACTAAAACAATTAAACTAAGGGCAATGGACAATGTTTTACAAATTTGCAGAGGCTCACCCGTATCACGGCGAAGTGGAGTTCGCCTTTACTGAACGTCACAGAGTAACTTTCCTGTCATCGACGCTCTCCCAGTGTGACACCAGCTAAAGACACTTAGCATGCACCGTGCACCACTTCTGCGGACCACATAATGTCACCGCGCAGTGCGATTTCAACGGCGGACTCAGGTCGCAGCAGCGTGGAGCATCTTTCCAGAGGAAGCCGTGTCTCCAAGCAAGCCCGTACACGATGCGTGAACAACATTCCACGCTGAGAAGGTACCCTGCCGCTAACGTAGCTTCCAGATGACATTTCCAACCCAATTTTCATCAGATACGAGTGCTTACACATTACTCGATCTTCCCTGTTGTCCACTACAAGCATTAAAGTACACTATCGCACCACACCCCCTAGTGCCTGCCGCTGTCTCAAATTCGAGCGGTGCATAGCAAACGGCTCGGTGTGTCAGCCGTCACATTCCATTCAGCTGCCCGAGCCACGAAAGTCCAACACCCTCCCGGCTGTCTTTTACTCCTTAAGGTTTTGTCGATGCACGACCTCTACCTAGCGGCGAGCGATACATCGCTGGCGGAAAGCGCTTTCTGGTATCGATTACGGATCGGCTCATTGTTTTTACGACGGTTTTGAATTTCAAACGTTCTTAATTATTGGATTGCCGTATTTGTCAACGTGATTGTCTTACGCTTGTCTTTATGGCTTTTTGTTCTGCTAAAATTTAAAAAGACATATTCACTGAAGCTCTCTGTATTCGCAACTTCGTACTACAGGTAAAGGAGGTTGTTACTGGACGGATACAGGTCGTTTTACAGAGAATGCTTTTAATAGAAGCTTAAGGTGTAGTTTCTGAAAGGAAGTAGGTCTCGTAAACCTTTAGCTTGCCGTAGTTTTCGAGATCCTGTTGTCTTCGGATATGAAGCCGAATGTCGGACAAGACTACCACATAGATCCTGAAACAGGAAATATTCCAATATACATTCCATTTGCTTGAGGATACACGAAACTTTTAACGACAGCGCAAGAAGGAAACTAGATATTCAATGCCCTAGCCACTGAGATTACTTAAGGCCACTCAGGTATTGCCATATTACTTCTCACCTCCTCCGCACGTCTTTGAAGTAATAGATTTTTGCGTAAAATATTTGTGGACATTTTGAACATTTCTTGAGTAAAGAACCTTTGAGTATAAATGTTAAATACTGGTTCAGATTTGTGGATGATGTACTTTTCACGTCAACAGGCAGTAATAGCGCTTAAACACTCAACACAGTGTGACATCCACGCATATATTTATTCAGAAAATACATCATTCTATATGGATTATAACATTTTCATGATATTAATAAGAAAGAACTTCAGTGCAAACAGCATCTTACGTGATAAAAATTTTATTTCGTAAGAACTTTCATGAAATATTTTTGACAGGAAAGAATACATTTGTGTTGTGCGCGTGTGTTATTGTGTGTAAAAACTGCTCATTTTGCGTAAGGAAAAGTGTTGCCATGTTGAATAACAGTAGCGGTAAACTGTAACAATATTAGAGAGAAAAGTTGCCATTCATCATTTACCGGAGATGCTGGGTCGCGATGGGCACTACAGAAAGATTCACACTACTATAGCTTTCGGCCATTAAGGCCTTTGTGAGCAATAAACACACATACATTCACGCAAACGCAACTTGCACGTCTGGCGTAAGGTCGGTCGCTTGACGATGCGTTCGGTGCGGCCCTATCCGTTGCCGGCGCGCCGTAAGGCACGGAGGGTCGCACTAGGACGTATCGCTTCTAGTCGGGCGTGCCGCTGCAGTCCTCACAAGGGGAGGTGATGCGTCTCTCATAGCCTCTTCTTCCCAAGTGGTTCTTTCTCGCCTTCCCGTGGTGCCAGACGTTAAGCTCGGCATTTTCCGGGTTCGCCCGAACGCTGCCTTGAGACAGAAGGGAGAGCTGCGACCCAACCTGATGCGAACGCGAAGGGTGCGTGGCACAGGGGGAGCTGTGTCTGAGGGACCTAAGATCCGTCCATCTCTCTTTTCGCAGGGCACAGACCAGCTGGTGCTCTGCATGCCGGCGACCCCGTTTGTCGGCGTGGGACCGCTGTGCGAGTCGGCAAGGGTGTTTCGCCGCGCCCCTGGGTAACCGGGACGTGTTCTGCTAAACCCAGGAGGTGGTGACATCACCTGGGGCAGGTTAGATGTAAACGACTGGGTGACTGGCCCAACACCTGAGTGGGAGTGGGTCCTTATCCGAGAGGTGGAAGCTCGGGCTACTAAGCGGCGAAGGGCGAGAGGTGCATCCGCCTCTCCAGAGTGCGGGTTGTAGTTGCCGAAGAGCGTCGTGTGAAATCGTCGCTGACGGAGCCACCGATGGGGACCAGTGCGTTGGCGACGGCGCGCTGAACCCTGCAGTTCCAGAGTGCCCTTGGCCTTGGGGCGAGGCCGGTGGGTGAGCTGCGTTCTTGTCCCCCCCCCCCCCTCCCCCATGCCAGAGCAGCCGGTCCGGGGTAAGAGACGGGCTCCCACCTTTTATCACTTGTTTACTAAAGATGGCTACAACTGAGACGAGTGATTCGAGTGCGCCCAAGCGTGCATGCACGATGCTTTTTCCCTCTCCTCAGGACGAGTTGGGACAGGCAGATGATGAAACCATAACTCAGAGGCATGCACAAGTTACGTTGCTCCTGGAGCAAAATATTAAAAAATGGAAAAATCAGTCAAGCGGCATTGCCAATCATTAAAAACGAGTTGGTTGCATGGGGCATTGCCCACGCCAAACTCGAAGGCCGCGTAGAGGAGATAGAAAAGGAAAATGATAGATTGAGAAGGCAACCAAGCAAGACCTGGGCGGGAGTGGTCGCGCAAGCACCACCCAAATCGCAAAATAAAAAAGAAACGATCGCCAAGTTTACTAAGCGGTCAGATACAGCGGTCTTTCTCAGAACCTTACCTGGCCAAGACACATGTGTGAAAAAGATTCAGGAACTATTGACCACAACCATTGACATGCTAAAGGACAAAATTAAAATTAACAAAGTCAAACCAAGCATGAACTCGGTGGTTGTTGAGGTTGCCACCATGGAACACAAAGAAAAACTGTTAAACAACACCAAGCTGAACTCGGTGGTCAAGTGTGAACCACTGAGAAAAAAAAACACTGATCATCCTAAATGACGTTCCTATAACTCTGACAAATGAGAAACTTTATGAAACTATCAAAGAATAAAACTTCGACCAAATGAATAATGAGGAATTCAAAAACTCCTTTAAGCTCAGATTCAAAACGGGGCCTCGGGATCGCGATGTTGCACACCACGTTGCCGAGGTTACCGCACCCATGTGGAGGAAAATAGTAACAATGGGCACACTATATGTCGGATTTCATGCCGTAAATGTCAGAGACTCTCTCATGGTACCTCGCTGCCACAATTGCAGAGACTTGGACCACATTCTGAGGCATTGCACCAGGGGCTCGGCGTGCTCCAGGTGCGGCGAAGACGGTCACACTCGAAAAGATTGTAAAGTTGCAAGTGCCTGTATCCCATGCAAGAGACACGGTAAGAAATCCTGAGGAGCCACAGGACGAAATTGCCCTACATACCGTATCCTGTAACAAAGATTGATCTCCAGAATCGACTATGATTGAGTACGTCAAACAAAACAGGATGCCAAAGCGGAAATCCCCGAGCAAAAGGAGGAACTGACCGATCATCAGCTGAGGGGAAAACCCGAAAGCGGCGTTAATAATCACAAATAAAGCCCTGAGAGCAAGAATACTTTCACAACACACGACTAGTCACTGCAATGTCGTGGAGCTGCAATCTCTCGTCGGAGCAATAATATTAATTAACATGTACTTTCAATACGGGGACAATATTGAAAACCATCTCACCCATCTGACCACTGTAACCACGGCATTGCAAGGACGGAAAATGATAATTATTGCAGGTATTAATGCAAAATCCCCCCCCCCCCTGTGGTACAGCAGCTCAAGGGACACAAACAGAGTGAAGGATGAATACTTTATCATGGCCTCGCAACTAGTGGTGGCAAACAGACCCGGCAACCTTTCTACCTATGCTGCGGGAAGAGGACCAGGCACAAACATTTATGTAATTCTAGTAACACCTAATGCAGCTAATATCATACAACAATGGAAGGTCGAAGAAAATGCCACTACTAGCGACCACAATCTTATAAAATTCACCCTAGGAAAATAAAGTGTCCCGCTGGGGCATGGGGTGGGAGAGTAATTCAACTACAAAAGGGCTGATTGGGAACGCCAAGCGAGGGAGTGCGACATTCCTGCCTTGCCAGAGGGTGGCGCACACCTGGACATAGACATAAATGAGAGAGCAGAGGAACTGGTGAGCGCAATAACCAGAGCTGTGAAAGCAGCCGTACCAACTAGGAGGAAGGCCACGGCGGCCTCTCCGTCAGCGTGGTCGCGCGAACTTGAGGATATGCGCCCGTCTATCAGAAGGTAGAGGAGGCGCTACCAGCGCATTGTCGTCTGGCTGGAATGGCAAAAGTGGCTGCGGCAATATCGGGAGGCTAAACTTAGGTTCCAAAAGGAACTACAAGCTGTCAGAACATGAAGCTGGGAGAGCTTCGTTCAGAACCAATTGACGTTAGACCCCTGGCGCACACCATACAAATTAGTCAGAGAGAAGATCCGCTTGCCTCTGGAATTGTCATCAGTCAGGCATGGGGACAGGATGACGGAATCCTGGCAGGAGACTGCTGAGGTCCTCTTCCACTCCCTGCTGCCTGATGATAGCGTGGGTGGGGAATCTGAAGAACAGCAATAGCTACGACTTGATGACCTTAACGAATACAGTAATAACATGGCAGTGTACCCTTTCTCAGAGAAGGAGGTGGCTGCCCACATAAAATCACTCAAGAGGGGTAAAGCTCCCGGGCAAGACGGCGTTGTAGCGGAGGTGGTGCAATTCCTAGCTCCCCAGCTAATTGCACCACTCACTCACCTGTACAATGAATGTCTCAGCCAACGAAAATTCCCTAAGATCTGGGAGACAGCGAATGTTGTAATCATCCGAAAAGGACGCGATAAAGACCGAACGAACACGAAATCATATAGACCAATATGTTTGTTGGATATACTTGGAAAGATACTAGAAAAACTACTAGCTGACAGACTGGCGGCACACCGAGTGCTGTGTGGGATGAGCAGCAGGCAGTTCGGCTTCAGGCCTAGGCGATCGGCATCTGATGCAATCGCCCTGGCGGTCGAGGTCTGTGCCTCTACCCCGCATAAGTATGTAGTGGGCATCAGGGTAGACATCAGTGGCGCCTTCGACAACCATTGGTGGCCTTCGCTCTTTTCCTGCTAGCGGGAGAAGGAGTCTCCAGAGCCGCTATATGGCTGTCTGAGGAGCTATTGCGAGGGGCAGGACGTCTGGTTATAATCCCCTAGCGGGAGAATTGGAAAATCAATAACTAAGGGATGGCCCCAGGGTTCCGTCTTAGGACCTCTGTTTTGGGACATCCACATGGAGCCGCTATTAGATACTTTACAACAAAGTGAAGAAGTGCTAGAGGTGACAGCCTACGCAGATGACCTCCTCCTGTTGGTTGGCGGCCGTAGCCGCGAGGACATAGAGCACAAAATAGAAAGTGCCTTGAACAAACTGAAACTATGGTGCCAAAACACTAAAATAAAAGTATCATCAAGTAAGTCCACTTACCTATTACTAAAGGGACAATTAATCAGAAACTGTACTGTGAGAATTGAGCACTCACCGGTTCTTCGGCGACATGAGACACGGCATCTAGGAATCATCATTGACGAAAGGTGGAACTTCGGGAAACACATTGACAACGTAACCCAGAAAGCCCTTCAAACATTAAACAATCTCGTCTTCATCGGACACAAAAGATTTCATCTTCCCCCTCATAAAGTTATATCACAACAGTATTTTAACATCAATAGTGGGTTACGGCTAGGGAGTCTGGGCACACAGGCTCACGAGGGTTGTGCCCGCCATGACAGTGAGAAGGGTTCAGAGAAATATGATACTCAGATCTGTGGGGGCCTATAGAACATCTCCAGGGGGAGCACTATTAGTCATAATGGGGCTCTGCCCCTGGACATCAAAATTAGAGAGCAGGCTGCGTGGTTCTGGGTCAAGAAAGGGAATATCACGAAGACAGATGTTAGGCACTGGGGTTGAGGATAAGGGTGAGATACGGCAAAGAGGCGAGCAATTGTGGCAGGAACTATGGGAGGTGGATGAAACAGGGCGCAGAGGTTTTGAATTTCTTCCAAGCGTTAGGGAACGACAGGAAATGAGAAACTTTGAACTCACCCCAGGACTGATCTATTTTCTCACTGGACATGGGCCATACCCGACATATTTGTGTCGGTTCGGGAAAAGGGACACACCCGCATGTGCATGTGGTGCATCAGAGGGTACCCCCGATCATGTGGTCTACGAGTGCCCCCTTTTCAATGATGTTGCTTCTACATCACGCGACCGATTACCTGACCGCGACACATACCAGTTACTAAGACAATGAATCGTGATTTATTTTCAAAGAATATTCTTAAGAATATATTTTATTTACTAGCGATTCATCAAGAACATTAACACATTTAATTACACTATGTAATCATGGAAGTAGTTCCCTGGGAGTAGCTGATGAAATCATAACCAAATTCCTTTTAACAAATGGGAATTTTATTCACCTTAATAGTGCCTAAATGCATTTTTCTTAAAGAAGCAGATTTAAAATTATAATCAGAAAGCACCCTCCTAATATCAAAGTTACAATTCATTCAGAGGCAGAAAGAAACAAGTCTTAACTGTATGAGCTTTCGGGCAGAGAACCTTGCCGCTCCCTTTTGACACGGCCGTAGTTACGACCGCTCACAACAGCGTCTGAAAGACTACACTGGTGCAAATCTGCAACACACCAGATAATTTTAAACTGAGAGTTTCAACAATTTACACAAGCACACTAATTATGCACCCCCTCCCCCCCTCCCCCCCCCCCCTTCATAGGAGGGATGGAAATAGTACAAAACACTAACAATTAAAATATTAACCTTGCCACCGAAGGTGCAACTTGATTTTAACTTCTAAGAAAAGTCTTACAGTGTAAGGGTGGCAATTTTATATACTAAAATGATCATTTAAATAAAAGCCCATGAAAGGCAATCTTATATAAAATTCTACAAGGTTGGCCAAACAATAGTTAAGATGCTGTACAGTACACAGATACCACCTCTCAAGATCATAGGCAATAATATCAAAGTTTCCAAAGTTCAAAACATCTTTCAGGTATTATGCCGTTACACTCCAAGCACTAAATTCGTTAACACACCAAATCCGACAAACATGACAGAGGCAGCTACTAACGTACAGTAGATTGATAGGGAGATTACCGAACAATCAGAACCGCAGGTTGCTCTAACCTGCCCCTACTCCACAAGGGAAAAACGGACCACCCAATTTATTAACAACCACCTTCCCGCGGGTGGGCAAATGGAGAAGAATGGTGGGATGACCCCAAAGCAAACGGCTCGTGAGCTCACCAAGAAAACAAGTAGAATTTAACAAGAGTAAATGAAACAAGATATCACCAGTCACTTAAATTCTAACAAAACTATGATTTCTCGAGAAGACCTGGCGCAGCACCCCCACATCGCTCTCCCGAACCGTCCGCTGCCAGCCGCTTCAACGGATGCAGGAAGGCGCGCCGTCGCACGGCGTCGAAGCTCGCACCGGCCAGACTGATGTCGTGGGTTGACTCCTGTTGCTCTCGTGTCGACCGCGAAGTCACTACCCGTCGCTATACGCCGCGGCCCACTGGACTCACGTGGCGACCTCACACGCGCCGACGCTCAAGACGGACAAGTCATTTTGTGTGTCAATGCACGACCGACAAACCGATCGATACAACCGCCAATGACCAGTGCCTGAGCAACTCGAGCACACTGGCGGCCTAACACGCAGACTCAGATGCAGGAACTAACCCCCGACGGGGCGTCCACTTGCTGAGTTCTCTTACTGGCGGAGTGGAAGGACTTTCATTTTGCCGGCTTTAAATGTTGTTCCGAACGACAGACATACTAGCACTCCGAACGACAGACAGACACTAACTGCCTAACGAATGCGGACGAGGGACAGACTAGCAACCTGGAGACGAGAGACTGACCCAGACTGAACGTCTGGCGAGCTCATAGCGCCCCTTAAATGCACGTGAACAGGCAACGCTTCCCCTTTCCCACCAGAGGGAGACACCAAAGCTGCGATTGCCACAGCGGCGCCACCACCAGAAACGGATGGCGACTGCTTCACACTACGCGCTGAGGCGCGCTCTTCAAAACAGCAATTTTTACCACAGCTCAGACAAGAAAACACTTTTCCGACTTTCAAAAAATTAGCACATGAGGTATCACGAAAAGTGTTAAAGGAATACCTGAGGGACATAAATTAACTTAAAGATTGGGACATAATAAATACTAAATGCGCGCCCTACTCCTATACCGCCTGCGCGTGGATAGGCCGACTTTCCTCGTAGTCTGGAATCAGCCACGTACAGGACTATGGGGAGTGGGGAACAACATCACTGATGCTAGACAAAAGCACCGGACTTGACTTAGGTTAGAACTAGTTAGTAGGACTCGGATTAGGAAATTAGTTATTAGGAGCCTGCAGCGAATAACATCTTTGGCCTGCCCAGTGTCAAGGCGCGTACCCATCGGGATTAGCTCGATGGGCAAGGCTTTAAAGTAGGTTTATATATTTCTGACACAACTGTGACGCTGCAGGCAGTAGAGTTTTAGTGAAGAAAATATACATTAAATATTAATAATAATAGTAGAAATTTAGCTGCCCATTGTTATCAGTTATAGCTGTAGCTCACACATTAATTAAACGTAAAACTATCTGCAATTGATGTTTGAACAAATTAGGAACCACTAATCATATAAGGAAGTGGGTTATGTTTGCATAATTGTTATTATTATTGAAATAAAGAAAAAGCGCAACTTGCACACACTTCTGCAGTCTCAGACAACTGAAACCACAGAAAATTTTATGAGACCACACTAGTGCATGAACTTAGTGCCATTTACACTGCTTGACAGACAGCATTGCTACACGTTCCCAGGTGTAGATTTCTTTAGCAGAATAACTATACTTAGCTGGAAGAGGCGGCGATAAAATGAACCCTCATGTTACGCTAATAATAACAAATTGGTTTTGTGATAGTCCTGCCCATGTCTTGTAAAATAAGGCAATACACTGCACAATACATTTGCACCCAGAGTGAGGTCAGATTACATATTACTATTACAGTCTGTCACATTCATTTGAAGTATCAATTCTGAATGAAGACAGAGCCGCACAGAGCTATCCAATGTCTCTACCATCGCGAGAAACAGTGACAGCAGCATTAAGTAGCAGTGTTTCAGTATTCCAGCTGCGAGTGTAATATTTTCAAAGTATATTTGTCTTGTAGATATTTTGTGCACACATTCACTCTTTTTGCTATTGTTATTTGTATATATATATATATATATATATATATATATATATATATATATATATATATCACAGACAATAACAATATTTCCCACAAAATACCTTACAGCTAACACATACACACATAACAATAGCAAAAAGGGTGAATGTGTGCACAAAATATTTACAAGACAAATATACTTATGGTTAGACCAAAGAAGCAAGTAGAATCAAAAATCAAATGAGCATGCTGATGCAGAAATGGCATCAGACCGTCAAATGGACCAATCTTCGCACACTTCAGTGCAAGTCTTTGAGAATGTAATTATAGATGACAATTTCTTACCTGATATTCCAAGCGATAATGAAACTGAGGAATTGTCAACATTCCTGCAGTCTTTAGAAGTGAATGATAATATTTCTACCGGGCAAGGGGCAGAAATGGGCAATTCTCAAGCTATGCCACTACAGGATATGCTAGTATTATTATTTCAAAGTTCAATGACATGCAGAAGGAAAAGTGTAGACAAGAAAAGGCTATAGAAAAACAGCAACTCGAGCGAAGGGTACAGGAGTGTGAACAAGAACGCAAGCGCAGGGAGCAGGATCGTGAAAAGGAAAAGCGTTGACAAGAAAATGCGATAAAAGAACAACAATGCGAGCTCAAGCAGCAACAAGAAAAGACTATAGAAGAAAAGCAACGTGAGCTCAGGGAGCAGCAGCCTGAAGGAAAGTAATGGAACAAATAAACAATATTTTCGCAGAACGAGATAAGGAAAATGTCCAGAGAATTAATCAGGTGTTAGTCGATCGCGACAAAGCAATTACGACTCATTTTAACATAGAAATCAGTGCAATAAAAACTAGTATTCAACTGTTGCCAAACGTACCAACTCAAGTGAATAACCTTCAAACCGAAGTAGATAAGTTAGAAACCTAGTTCAAAGCTTTGACTACGAGTGTGGAGTCAATATAGAGTGACATCCCCACAGAAGTGCAGAAACAAGTCCGAACGGAAACAGCCAAGGTATTGAACATGGAAAATCACCATCTTGAAACAATGTAAGCACACAGAAACGAGGACGCTAGTGTTGACAGGCCAGGGAACAATGAAAGTTTGCCGACAACCTCTATTGCAGTGCATAAGAGACCAAGTTTCAGTAATTAGTCTGCATTATCTCAGCAATTTGTTTCACCAAGAAACCAGAATAATGAAGCAGAGTGTACTTGCGATAAAGTCAGTACACCGCCTGCTAATGACAACTCCATGCACTTAAGTACCTTAATGAATGAAGAGAGCTTAATTAAACACCGTCAATTCCAAGTATTCAACGAGGAGAGTAAAAACAATAATTATCCCGTAGTTTTTATTACAAACTTTAGAAGTTTTCTTCCAAAATCTTGAACGAAGAAACAGAAAATTCAGTTTGTGGTTTCACACATTTCCGGTGACGCATCGCTCTGGGCGTTGAACGCAGCAGAAACATGCAAAACATTCAAGGAATTTGTGAAGGTGTTTCTCAACCAGTTCTGGCCAGCGTCGACTCAAAAATGACTAAGAAAGATTTATATAATGCAGAAATATATGACCCTAAGACAGGGTCATTGAGAAAATACTTTGAAAAATACATGAATATGACACGGCACTGGGATGAACCAATAACTACACTGGCCTTGTTACGAGTACTGAAGGCTAAATTGACAATAGATATTAGGGACAAACTGTTTAACGTCACAGATACTGATCTTCAGGAATTTTTATCTGTGATAGATCCGTTAGACTTAATCCAAGAAGACGCCAGAAAGAATTCTGACGCAAAAATTAATGCTCTAATGGAAATAGGGGCGAAGGGATTCCCAAGAAAATCAAAAACAAAACCCATGGCAATGGAGAGTATAGTAATAGTTAAAATCCCTACAATAAAAAACATGATTACTTCTCTAATAATAATAATTACCAGGAAATCAATGACTACCAGCATCCGAATGGTAATCAAAGGCAGTATAATAATGAAAATGTCAATAATAATAATAATAGTTCTAAACGTTAAAGACCAAATGAAAGGAATTCGGAAAGGCCGTACAAGGTTAAACCAAAAAACATGCGTGGTGACAATGAACATTGACGACAACCAGGGCCAAGTCATTGGCAGTCGTCACAAAATTGTATGAATTCGGGACAGCGAGTAAATTACGTACAGGCTATACGTATGTCGAATAACCATTATCCACAATGGTGGGACCCGAGTAGACCACCTCCGAATGTAGAATCACAAAATGTGAAAATAGTGGAAATATTCTCGGAGCCGAAACAAAATAAACCAAAGTCAACAAACAAGGCGCTACAGTCTGGAAGCGCATGACCGCTACGGTCTCAGGTTCGAATCCTGCCTCGGGCATGGATGTGTGTGATGTACTTAGGTTAGTTAGGTTTAATTAGTTCTAAGTTCTAGGGGACTGATGACCGCAGAACTTAAGTCCCATAAAGCCAAAAAATAAATAAAAATCTCGGTCCCTGTGGGCATTCGCCAAGAGACGGCGACTAATAATGAAGGCAATAGGTCTAATGTTAATATAATTCGCTATCAGGATGATAAGAAAACAGAAGATGAAATCTATCAAGAATCCGGTGTCGCTGATATGGAAGAAAAAGAAAGTATTCAGGCAAGTGTCAATGGAGCCATCAATGGTGTAGCAACCATTATCCTTCTCGACACAGGTGCGAGTGTATCGGTGATGAGCGCACAATTTTGCCTGTTACGATTTGCAAAGTTATACGAGCGCTGGGAAAGAGGACACAAATTATAAAGTACCAGACACAGGTAGAAGTTTCATTTGGAAATGATAACACTATATGCACGTTCCCATTAATTTAAAACTTATCAATACCGATGTTACTCGGGCTTGAGTTTTTACGGGACAGAGAGGCTGATACAGATCTCGCCCGGGGAACATGTGTACTTGAGTACCGGCAGCGACCAATAAGGTTGAAACTGAAGCAGGAGTTCGGTGCGAGCCTTCCGCTGACAAGAGGATTAGATGTATGTGTCGGCAAACAAAAATTGTTGGTGTTAGGATATGATCACCCACAAAAGTGTCATACTAACCGAAACAATGATGAACCCAGTACCGTGAGTGACATCTGCGCAACTATAGACGAGAAGGTGCAAGAGGAATCTTGCATTGACGCTTCACAGGCTGGTCAGTTAATGAAATTGTTATCCAGATACAATGAAGTATTTATTGATCTACCAGGTATCATAAAAGATTATGTTTATGATATGAAAGTCTATCCCCACAAGACCTATTGAAGATCTTCATACTCGGTCCCCTAGACAAAGAAAACGGCAATTGTTGTATGAATGAGCGTTTAAAATAATCTCAATCCCACATGACGGTTGTTATGTACTAGAAGATGTACTAGAAGATGTCAGTACAGGGGGCCGGCCGAAGTGGCCGTGCGGTTAAAGGCGCTGCAGTCTGGAACCGCAAGACCGCTACGGTCGCAGGTTCGAATCCTGCCTCGGGCATGGATGTTTGTGGTGTCCTTAGGTTAGTTAGGTTTAACTAGTTCTAAGTTCTAGGGGACTAATGACCTCAGCAGTTGAGTCCCATAGTGCTTTTTTCAGTACAGGGAACATAAAAGGACTGTATTGTCATAGAGACATTAAGAAGCATTTGCAGTAGGAACTGATTTTTATGCCTATGTAAGGAAGATGATATGTCCAGTGCAAATGCACAATTACACAAATGTAAATATGTAAATAGTAGTTAGAGGGAAAATGTTATCATAAGTAATTTCATGAATATATATGTACTAGTCTGTAAGCTCACATGCCAGTAGTTACACTATAGTATTCATGAAACATAAATCCCAAAAGGGGAGTATGTTTCTTATGATAGGAATTTTAATTATTCTGAAGAGGTCATTTACTCGACACAAGTTACTGCAAATCCTATCTCAGTAAACACAAATTTTTTATCTCTTCTACGTAGGTTGTATAAATTCCCAATATAAATATATATATGGACACATACTGTGTTTACTCATGTACGAGGGTAAATGAGTCATGAATGTTTCTATGAACCTCAGCTATGTAAACGCACACACTTAGCGAAAGGCGCATGTTAATTGTGTGTGAGTTGCATGCCTGTCTGTATCCGAATTCACTATTCATGGAACATTTTCCTGTTGTTTACCGTTGAGGCTACGTTTTCCCTTACGCAGTTATATTTGCCGTTTGCTCTAATGAGCTTTTCTCTGGTTAGGTGAACCAAACAAGCACATATGTCCCATAATTTGGTTATAATTCTAACAAAACTACGAATGAATGCGTATACAAATGAACATAAATAAAATGTATGTCATCAAATACGGAAATGTACTGGTATCTACACAGTTTAATGATGATCCTGTGGTCAGAAGAATGTAGAAGATTCTAACAATGTTGTCTCATATTTTTTTAACGGTATATGATCTTTGTTATCATGTTATTAAAATATGAAACAATGTGCACATGAACAAAAATTCATTATTTTGTTAAGTCCCATTTGTATAGAAGACTGTCTGTTTTGTGGTTTATGAAACACTAGCAGTAATCAGGACAGTGAAGCGTGTGTCACAAGAACGTGGAAGTCTAGTACACGCGTGAAAAACTGTGTTTTCTTTGAAGAAAAGTAATGAACAGTTATTATTAAACATATGAACGTTCATAGAGTGTTAATGTTAGCAGCAACGACATGGACGTTAAAAAAATGTCAACAGTATTAAAATCGATGTAAAACTGTAGACCTCAAATAACTGTGTTACGAGTCATCTTCGCGTGCCAAATGTTATGAGACAAACCGTACAGCCAGCCGCGAGGCAACAATATAGCGCAACGCTGGCTACGCAGCGCCGCGCAGGGAAGTTTGCTTACCGCAGGAGATAAACAGAGCACACGATGGACATCAGAATGAAAAACGGTGCAGTGTCGTACATGTTCATAGTTAATTAAAGTTGACTATGAATCATTACATTCAAATGAACAGTGTCAAGATGCTGGGCATCGTCCGAAAACAAACTGTATGAATCCGTGTGAATGAAAGGGAATTTGAGACTGAAACTTCTTCCACAAGATAAATATAAAAATTACGTTGTTACTGACCCCTTTCCTATATTTCATGCACCCAAGTCGTACGAGAGGTACGTGGAAAGAGAGAAGCAGGACCTGCTGCAGTAATCAGATCCAGACCAGGGTGCTGCCAACGGCAGCCGACGCTCCACCACGCGGTCGGGGGCGTTCCAGCAGCGGTCTCTACCTGCCTGCGATCCAGCGACTCGACGAGGGGGCGGCTACGCGATGTCGTCGGGAAATCGTTATACGAAATTTGTTAGTTGAGCTACATGAACTTTTAATTTTCATGTTAAACTTCCGTGAAAGACTCCTGACCTCTGATACGACTAAACAGAAATATAAATTCGCGTGTTCAAAATATTTTCTGTTATATTCACGTGAAGCCTGGGGGGGGGGATAAGTTAATCCGGGAAGTCTCCACCGCATTTTCCAAGATTTAACAGTTACTGAAGCCATTTTCATAATCACATCAACATTAATTGTGTCATATGTTACTCAATGCATATTAGAGCCTTTGCATGATGAGGACAGTGTGTTAATGAAGTGAACTGAAACGATGAACAACGTGGATATGATACACATACAGGGTGGTCCGTTGATCGTGACTGGGCCAAATATCCCACGAAATAAGCGTCAAACGAAAAAACTACAAAAAACGAAACTTGTCTAGCTTGAAGGGGGAAACCAGATGGCGCTACGGTTGGCCCGCTAGAATGCGCTGCCATAGGTTCAAATGGTTCAAATGGCTCTGAGCACTATGGGACTTTACTTCTGAGGTCATCAGTCCCCTATAACTTAGTACTACTTAAACCTAACTAACCTAAGGACAGCACACACATCCATGCCCGAGGTAGGATTCGAACCTGCGGCCGTAGCGGTCGCGCGGTTCCACACTGAAACGCCAAGAACCGCTCGGCCACTTCGGCCGGCGCTGCCATAGGTCAAACGGATAACAACTGCGTTTTTTTACATAGGAACCCATATTTTTATTACATATTCGTGTAGTACGTAAAGAAATATGAATGTTTTAGTTGGACCACTTTTTTCGCTTTGTGATAGGTGGCGCTTTAATAGTCTCAAACATATGGCTCACAATTTTAGACGAACAGATGGTAACAGGTAGGTTTTTTAAATTAAAATACAGAACGTAGGTACGTTTGAACATCTTATTTCGGTTGTTCCAATGTCATACACGTACCTTTGTGAACTTATAATTTCTGAGAACGCATGCTGTTACAGCTTAATTACCTGTAAATACCACATTAATGCAATAAATGCTCAAAATTATGTCCGTCAACCTCAATGCATTTGGCAATATGTGTAACGACATTCCTCGCAACAGCGAGTAGTTCGCCATCCGTAATGTTCGCACATGCATTGGAAATGCGCTGACGCATGTTATCAGACGTTGTCAATGGACCACGACAGCAACTATCCTTCAACTTTCCCCACAGAAAGGAATCCGGGGACGTCAGATCCGCTGAACGTGCGGACCATGGTGCTTCGACGACCAATCCACCTTTCATGAAACATGATACTCAATACCGCTTCAACCGCATGCGATCTATGTGCCGGACATCCGTCATGTTGGAAGTATATCGCCATTCTGTTATGGCAGTGAGACATCTTGTAGTAACATCGGTAGAACATTACGTAGGAAATCAGCATAGATTGCACCATTTAGATTAACATCGATAATGTGGGGACCAATTATCCTTCCTCCCATAGCGCCGCACCATACATTAACCCGCCAAGGTCGCTGATGTCGCAGTCAGCGTGGATTTTCCGTTGGCCTATAGTGCATATTATGCCGGTTTACATTACCGCTGTTTGTGAATGACGCTTCGTTGCTAAATAGAACGCGTGAAAAAAATCAGTCATCGTCCCGTAATTTCTCTTGTGCCCAGTGGCAGAACTGTACACGACGTTCAAAGTCGTCGCCATGCAATACCTGGTGCATGGAAATATGGTACGGGTGCAATCGATGTTGATGTAGCATTCTCAACACCGACGTTTATGAGATTCCCGATTCTCGCGCAATTTGTCTGCTACTGATGTACGGATTAGAGTCAGCTAAAACAACTACTTGGGCATCATCATTTGTTGCAGTGCGTGGTTGACGTTTCACATGTGTCTGAACACTTCCTGTGTCCATAAATAACGTAACTATCCGCGAACGGTCCGGACACTTGAATGATATCGTCCAGGATACCGAGCAGCATACATAGCACACGCCCGTTGGGCATTTAGATCACAATAGCCATACATCAACACGATATCGACCTTTTCCGCAATTGGTAATCGGTCCATTTTAACACAGGTAATGTATCACCAAGCAAATACCGATCGCACTGACGGAATGTTACGTGATACCACGTACTTACGCGTTTGTGACTATTACCGCGCCGTGTATCACAAAGCGAAAAATGTGGTCCAACTAAAACATTCATATTTTTTTACGTACTACACGAATATGTAATAAAAATGGGGGTTCCTATTTAAAAAAACGCAGTTGATATCCGTTTGACCTATGGCAGCGCCATCTAATGGGCCAACCATAGCGCCATCTGGTTTCCCGCTTCAAGCTAGACAAGTTTCGTTCTTTGTAGTTTTTTCGTTTGATGCTTATTTCGTGAGATATTTGGCCCGGTCACTATCAATGGACCACCCTGCATATATTTACCTCCATCTTTTGTTATATATGATTCTTCTAGAATAATCCTTCTTGTTCGAACTGTTGTGCTGATCCGACGTGATGGATGTCTTGTAGCACTGAGGTCTGTAAAAACTGTATTATGTTGTTAAATAATATTTGAAAATAGAGTTTCGGTGTCGTGGAAATCAATACGTGTGTTTAAAATTTTATTTTTATATGATTCTCGTCCTATATAAAGTTGTTTTGTTCAGCTACAATGGAGCGCAGCCATTAGTGGCTATTGATCTACAGCGCAGTTTATTGGTAAAATGCTGAATAATAAGCGACTAACATTGACAATTACTGTTAAATGTTAATGTATATAGTAAAGGTAACGAAACGATATATATTATCTGTTAATAGTAAACCAATGCCTGAACCAAATACGATAAGTGATTGTTTTATGTTAGCTGCTATCTTAGTGAAATATTGCAGCGGCAGTTTTAAATTGAATTTTTAAACAGACATAAATCTTGATAATCAGTTATTGCGATAGTAATTGTGTATTGGTGGCCCAGAACCCACTCAGAGGTAACAAATTCCACTTGGATTGTGAATAATCAAATGGCTCTGAGCACTATGGGACTTAACATCTATGGTCATCAGTCCCCTAGAACTTAGAACTACTTAAACCTAACTAACCTAAGGACAGCACACAACACCCAGCCATCACGAGGCAGAGAAAATCCCCGACCCCGCCGGGAATCGAACCCGGGAACCCGGGCGTGGGAAGCGAGAACGCTACCGCACGACCACGAGATGCGGGCTGTGAATATTCTTTAATATAATGCAAACAGCATCTTACGTGATAAAAAATTGTTCTCTGCTAATGTATGAAGCATAATAACAAGGGTAATCTCAAAAATAATGTCTCATATTTTTCTATAAGTACAGAACTCTGTTTGTGTGGCAGTTGGTCACACTTCTATGAAGAATGCTTCACGCGGTGTGTGTAAACATGCGCATGCCGCGCTGAGGCGCTCAGTCTTGGCTTGGCAGCCGTTGACAATGTTACTGCAGTTATTCGGTTTTTGAACGCAAAAGGTACTGCGCCATTGAAATCCATTGCCAACTAACGGAAGTGTATGGCGAATCGTGCATGGATGTCAAAAATGTTCTTAAGTTGTGTAGAGAGTTTGCAGCTGGTCGGACCGAAATTCACCACGAACAAAGGAGGAGACCGTCAATTTCTGGGGAGATAGTGTTGAAGGTTGAGCAAAGCATGCGTGAAGATCGGCGGATCACCTTGGATGATCTCTGCACGTTGGTTCCTTAGGTATCCCGAATCATCGCTCACAGAATTTTAACGGAAACATTGAACTACCGGAAGGTGTGTGCAAGATTGGTGCCACGAATGCTGACTGAGGACCACATGCGGCAACGAGTTGATGCTTCCCGCGCATTTCTTCATCGCCATGCAGCCGTACAGGACAACTTTCTGGACTCAGTTGTCACGGGTGACGAAACCTGGGCATACCACTTTACCCTTGAGACGAAGCAAGAATCACGCCAGTAGCGGCATCCTTCTTCGCCAGAGCCGCCGAAATTCAAACAAACACAGTCTGCCGGTAAAGTCATGACAACCGTTTTTTCTTTTTTTTTTTTTGGGATCGGAAAGGAGTATTGTCGGTCGACTTTATGCCCACTGTGACCACAAGTATTGCTGACAGGTACTGTGAGGCTCTGAAAAAACTCAAACGGGCAATTCAGAACCGGAGAAGAGCAAGGGCGTACACATTGTCCATGACAACGCTCGCCCACACATCTCTCGGCAAACCGTTGCTCTCCTGCAACGGTTTCAGTGGAACATAATCACCCACCCACCCTATAGTCCTGACTTGGCCCCCAGTGACTATCTATCACCTGTTCCCTAGGTTAAAAGAACAATTGGCCGGAAAGCGATTCAGCTCCGATGACGAGTTGAAAGAAGAGGTTCATAACTTTTCTGAACAGCATGGCGGTGAGCTGGTATGACATGGGCATACAAAAACTGCCAGAAATGGTGATTATGTCGAAAAATAGCTAAATGTTCAAGCTGTAAACTGATGTAAGCCATTGTAGAAATAAACAGGTCTATGTATTTATAAAAAAAATAGGAGACCTTACTTTTGGGATTACCTTCATATTTCGTAAGGACTTTTATGAAATATATTTGACAGGAAAGAATACATTAGTATAGCGCGCGTGTGGTATTGTGAGTAAAAACTGTTCATTTAAAAAATAACAGTAGCGGTAAAATGTATAAGATCACTCTTGGGCATGAACTTAGTGCCATTTACACCGCTTGACAGACAACATTGCTGCACGTTCCCAGGTCGAGATATCTTTAACAGAATAACTATCTCTATCCGGGAGAGGTAGGGATTAAATGAAACCTCATGTTCCGCTAATAATAAGTAATTGGTTTTGTTGTAGTCGTGCCCACGATTTGTAAAATATCGCAATCCACTGCACGCCACAACAAAATCATTCAGTTCACAATACAGATTGGTAATAAATCCATTAACTTCCTAGATATAACCACTGACATCAGCACATAAACAGATCGTTTCAAAAGTTATAGAAAAACTATAACTACTTGCACAGTAACACCTTCTTGCTTGCAACATTCAGTAACACACAAACATGGAGTTTTCGAATAAATGGAGCATTGGCTCTTAATTGTTTCCACTTTCAAAGAAGATATTAAAACAGAGATAAAATAAAATTTATTACCACAGCAAATGGCTACAGCTCGATTTTGAATGACTACATGCATAGGGTAGCAAAACTAGAAGCTATATCCCTCCCCTGTGCTCCATCTGCTGTTCGTTTCAATGTGTACAGGAAGTAGTGTAGTATCTCATACCTAGGACAGATACCACAGAGTCTGTCCAGACACTGAAAACCCAGGAATAGGATTTCCTACTATCTGTGCATCACCAGAGTCCAATGCATTTTGATAGTAAAGATAAGCACCAATTAATATCATACTGAGGGGTGAATAAAATTATGTGCCCTGTATTGTTCAGTCAGGCCCAGACGTAGAAACTCGATTGGCTGAACATGATTACTGTTGGAGGTTGCAACATTACCACTCTAAATTTGCTGAGTGTGTACCAAATGAGGACCACATTTACCGGCAGCCTGGTGGGGCCGCGTGGTCGAGGGCGTCTTGCACGGTTCGCGGGGCTACCCCCATCGGAGGTTCGAGTCCTCCCACGGGCATGGGTGTATGTGTTGTCCTTAGCGTAAGTTAGTTTAAGTTAGAGTAAGTAAGTCTAGGAACTGCAGCTATTCTAAGTAACTCGGCCAGCCCAGTGCCAAGGGCACGCCCACTGGGATTAGCTCGGTGGGCAGGCCATAAAGAGTAGGCTTGTAGCTTAACTGGCACACCTGTAACGCTGCAGAATAGATTAGCATTAGTGTAGCTTAATAGACTAGATTAACATTGTCCACCGAATTGTGTCAGTTTTTATAACTTAAGTAGAAGCTGCATTTGATATTGTAATAACTAAAAACCCACTAATTAGTTTAGGTGGTGGGTTATTTTGTATAATATTATTGTATTGTATTATAAAGAATTAAAAAAATAGTACTGTGTAAGCCTAGTTACCGATGACCTCAGCGGTTTGGTCCCATGGAACTTACCACAAATTTCCAAAATTACCACAAGTACCAGCCACAGCCCCAAGTCCTCCAGTGAACGGACA